>NC_089204.1:16290889-16523389 GCF_963930695.1 Labrus bergylta | reverse complement strand
GTGTGCTGCATGAGACTTGTGGTTAATGGAAGTTGCAATTCCAACAAGGGATTCTTCACAGCTTTAAAACTCTATTTTCACAGATGTCATCTCAGAATCTCCAGGAAATGTCTTGAATCATTTTGCATTGTTGCAGTTACAGTATTACAGTAACCTCTGCCAACATAGAGATCTAATACAGAAGTTAGTTTACCACTAAAGTAGTGACACAGATATCCACATTTGGACTGTCTTCCAAGCTTTTAGTATGTTTGACTTTCATGCCAAATATCAGATAGACCTTTTTAGATAGTCTTTCCTAGAACTAAAAAAAAACCATAACCAAACTCTAGTTGACATGCAGAGTTTGCTTTTGGGATGTGACCACCACATTATACAAATGAACTTGATCAGTAGTGTCAGTGAATTGTTAAATGTATTGAGTATTATTAGGGAGCATTGGTAAGAAGCGGAGGTGTTTTCATTTCCATAGTAATGTATCAGTGTGCTCTTCAGTTCACTTGAATGTGTGTCCCATCACCATCAGTGTTAAAGCCACCCTGCAGCTGAAACCTCGTACATGAACTGGGAATGATGAAGGCCTCAGCATCACCTGATTAACAGTCAAAACGTGTCTCTGTCTTTAACTGCACTTCCCTCTCTCGTTCTCAGACACACACATGTACACACACACACACACACACACATGTGAACCCACCACGTTCTCTCTCCCCTCATTACGAGGCTGTTGGCTCAGACATAAAGAGCTCGATATATGCTCTATATTTAAATATCACTTTGTTCTGTAGCCTGGCCATGTGTTCACACCTTCTTCTCCTCTTCCTTTAGTTCAAACAATCCTTATGCTCTTAATTGCAATTAAAAGTGGACGTGTGTGTGTGTGTGTAAATATGTGTGTGTGTGTGTGCGTGTGTGTGTGTAATGGGTTTGCACACAGCACTTCTAAACTGCTTAGCTCAGCCATTTCTCACTTAATCCTGACTGGAATAACTAAAAGCCCTATTAGATCTACATGTCTCAGTGTTTCCCTGTTTCCCTTGGTTTACAGCTTCTTCTTTTTTTTGGGGGGGGGGGGGGGGGGGGGAGACAGCACACTTGAATGAATCTTGGTGTTCATGCGTTACTTTAATGACAGCTATCCTGTTCTATCAGACAGGTATCCTTAGATGACTTCTTTCCCTGATTCCCGACTCTGTCCGTATCCCATCTCTACAATAAAGGCACAAAAAGCCCCAAAAATAAATTGTTTATTTATTTTTAAATAATAAAAATACATCTAGCCCCATCCCCGCAACGTCCCCCCTTGAAGGTCAAGGGGGGGCGTTGGGGGGACGGAACGCTGTATCTAAGTCATTAGATATGGGGAGTAAATTTGGCAAGGAAAGTAAAATAATCAGTTTATATCAAAGGAACTGCCTACGTCAGCTGATTGAAGAAAATGTGCGACTCTGACATGTAGTTTTCTATTCTGGTGATTTTTGACACACTAATTGTGTTTTTGACCCAGAGCGAGTGTTTTGACAGTAGTGTAGTTTGTGCCGTCGTTTTTTAATAAGTATCTCTACATAGTAGAATCTATACTTGAAATTGGTCTTGGTCACATGACAGGTCTTGAGACCACTTTTTGAAGATCTAGGAATCGAAAGCATTTTATACTCGGTCTTGTCTCTGTCTCCGACTGGGTGGTCTCCGGGTTTTAAATCGAGACCCGTGCAGACCGTCACTTACAGCCTATTTTACCACATCATCACTGTTATTAGAAGAAAAACACCCCTTTCTAAATGACCAAATAACTTCAATTCATTCACAATTAGATTTTTATCACAAAGGTAACAGCAGCATCCTTCCCGGTGTTACGGGTTAAATGAGTGACACGCCCCCTGCACACAAAATGATGGTTTTTCATTAATATTTATGGCCTTGCTCTTGTCTTGGCCTCGCTCTGCCTCGGTCTTGGCCTCAATCCATAAATCTCTTGGTCTTGACTCGGTCTTGGAGCACTCTGGTCTCATGTATGTCTTGCTCTTGGTTAGTGTGGTCTTGACTACAAAACTAGAAACACTGTTACATGTACGTACATGGCACTTACTCCTCTGCTTTGTGATAGTTTGTGGGAAAACTGTGGTAGACTTTTTCCAAGGGGACACAAGGTTGGTGTACAGTTATGTCGTGTTTGACCGAAATCTAGATCTAAATCTAGATCTGTAATTCACTTCAACACTTTGATTTAAAAAAAAGTTCACTTGGTGTTTCCTTTCAGAACCAAAACACATTCCCACATCTCTATGTCCCCCTACTCCCCCACAGAAACACACAATGTCTCCAAAGGATGTGAAGCTACCAAAAAAGGAAGTTACCTCTATAATGCCCGTGAGTTCCTAGAAAGTTAGCAGAAGTTGATATACCGTATGTTATATATAATACACACACTCACCCGTTAACATGCATTTGTTTTCAGATCTTCCAAGCCCCTTAGAGAGGTTTTTCCTGTTTTAAGCGGCGTGTGTTGTGTGTATATTAGGGAGTCCCCAGGATTTTCCATACTCCTTATTAGGTTAACAAGATACTGCAGATAGGAATGAAGAGAGATGGACAAACTGTACAGAGAGAGAGAGGAGGGGGAAGAGGAGAGGGAAACTCCCTATGATGATAGAAAATAGTTGAAAAGACACAGAGGAGGGTTTGACAAACACAAACACACACATACCACACTCCCGGGCACTCCCACACACACACACACACACACACACACACACACACACACACACACACACACACACACACCAACGCACGCACACATGCATGCTCACACACGGACACACACACACACACACACACACACACCCCCACACACACACAATTTAAACACAAATGGAGACTGGCTGCTTTTATGCCTTCCTCAACTGTTGTGCATGCTGCTATTCAATAAAAATGACCATTACCATAAACATTGTATTTATGACTCTGTGCATAATCAAACCCATAAAGTGACTGAGCTAAGAAAACAAGCTGAATGGCTGTTACTGTACATCAACACCAACAATCTGAATGGGTTAAGAAAGGAAAAGACTCAAGAGACAAAACAAACGTGTTGTTTAGAATGTAGAGAATCCAGAGAAAATGTCAGTACAGCTGGGAAGTTCCCTTCCTCGATTGTTCCCCTCCATTAGAAACATTTACCATTTTTATCATTCGTTCTGAATCTCTGAAAGCAGTTTAAGGATTTTTTTTGCAGAGACCTGAAACTTGAGATAATCAATAACAGATGTGTATAGTCTTTTAGTGTTATCTCTGTTTGGTTGTTGTAGCCAGGTGTTACAGTAACCTTGAAAAGTTTTGTTGATGGTGCATTCCTGGAAACTGATATCTCAGTTTTGACAAAAAAAAAAAGCTGTGATTTTCAGCAAGACACACACACATAAAACACTGCATGCTGTCAGGAAGTATTTTTAACTGTCCCCATTCATAGCTAAGACAGCATGTGATATTTCAGAGTTATGCCCGAGGCATTTGGTCTTCTGTACGACATCTACAAAGGCCTACAAAAAGTACACATTTCCAAATATTAGATCTATAAATTAGGCTGTTTATATGCACCAGCAGCAGCTGTGGTATGTCAGTGATTCTCATTTTGGTGCTACAAGACAATCACTGTTTTAAGTATATGAGGATAAATGTAATTATTGATGTTCTCTTTTACTGAATCAATCAGCCATACATTTTAAAAAGCACACATTTTGTCTTTATAAGAAGATATCACAGATTTATAATAGAGACTGAGGCCCACTCAGGGGAGATGGGGAGCCTGTAGTCCTTGTTGGACTGCCAGCAGCCCAGCAGCAGGTGTATGTGTGTGTGTGTGTGTGTGTGTGTGTGTGTGTGTGTGTGTGTGTGTGTGTGTGTGTGTGTAACCTTTATTGTGTTTCTATTAGCCTCCATAAAGTCAGGATTATGTGTATTAGTGAGCTGACTGGAGCTTATTAGAGGAGGCCTGGCTGAGCACTGTCGGCCTATTGTTGTGGTTTCCCACTGTGGCCAACATCATTATCAGCTTTGTCTTATAAAACCACTGCATGTAAACAGCAAACACCCACCCACACACGCACACACACACGCACACACACACACACACACACACACACACACGCACACGCACACACACAGAGACTTACTGCAGGGCTCTGTGTGTTAAGCTGTGTCACACACACACACGCATTTGCACACTCTTGTTAATAAAGCTGCTTATATTTAAAGTGCAAACACCCACTAACAGACACACACTTTTTATTTGCTGTATGTTAAAAAGTGTCCCTTTTTGTACAAGCTAATATACATACTGATAAAATAACTCACAAAAACCGGCACCAATGCTGAATCCACATACGTATGTACGCACACAAATACACACGCGCACTTCTTTTGTTTAGTCTGCGACCAAAGTCCACCCACGAGCAATCTGTTCCACACAAACAAACCAGTTCACAGTCAAAAGGGCCACTACACACACACACACACTCAGACACACACAGGCATTAAAAAAAACACACAGACATAAGGAGTTCTCCCCTCTTCCAAACTAAGTCTCAGACAAAAAAGTTGGACAAAAGATGTAAGCTAACACACATCCTTGATAATAATCACAGCTTCACACACATTGCAAAGTTAAACACACAGACTTGTTCCATCACTGTCACATAAACGCTATCTGCTTGTCCACTATTCCTCTTCTTCCACCGTCCTTCCAAACACTAACACAACAACCAGCGGAGCAGCATTTTTCCCCTCAAACCTAAAATAAAGAAGTTGTTCCCAAACTCAAATTTTCCGATCCAAATACGTCGCTAAGGCAGGTTGCTGTGGAGGAGAGAGGGGAGTACCCGGCACTGTTGCCTTTTACAACTTCCTGTGTGTTTATGTTTGTGTGTGTGTGAGGCCGGGGGAAGTGCTTTGTTATGGTGTCAAATATATGCGGTGCAACCGAGAGGCCCTTTGGAAACCACACACTGGCCACTTTGTTTGAAAGTCAGATACTGGATACAGTTTGTGAATAAATCTCGACAGTACACATTTATAAAGCAGATGGAAAAAGTATCTTAAACACAACTGGGAAAAGGGCTTTTACTTTGAAGTTCGGTTACTTCAGTTGCAGGAACAGAAACACTGTCAAGTCTTTAGGAAACGCTGCAGTTTGTCACAGTAAACAAAAAAAACTGATCGGCAACTTGTTTGAACATATGCTCCTTGCATTTCTAATGTGAAACACCAACAGTATAAATCCATGTGATTGTGGTTTTTACATTATGTTTACTGTAAGATATCAAATGGGAAAATATAAATTGTTCTTTCATCATGAGATGGATTAGTGTATTTTTTTTCTTCACATTTTGCAAATTAAAACATTGTTAAATTGTTAAGTTTTAAAAGATGTTGCATAGTTTTTGTGGCATATTTGGATTAAATCGGCTTTATCTTGCACAAAACTTCCACACATTGCCACTAATTTTTCCCGGTTGAGCACTTAATTGTCAAATCCATCCATTGTCAATTCCTCTTGTCATGGTCTGTGTTGCCGGGGGGGGAGCCCATTCCAGCTTACGTTTGGTGAGAGGCGGGGTACACCCTGGACTGGTTGCTAGTCAATCAAAGGTCTGACATTCAGGGAAAGTCCCACTTTCAGACTCTCACTCACACCTACGAGCAATTAAGAGTCACCAATTAATCTAACCAGCATGTCTTTGGGTAATGGGAGGACACAGAGTACCCTGAGAAAAACCACCCATGCACAGGGAGAACATGCAAACCCCACACAGCAAGACCCTTTCCAACACGGTATTCAAATCAGGAACCTTCTTGCTGTGAGGCAACAGCGCTAAAAACTGAACCAACATGCAGCCCTACTTCAACATGACTCAGCCAAAAATAGTACAGTATTCAGTTATTCATTTGAATATATGTTCTTCTTTCTGGCCTTTTCTATTGAAGTCTTTTTATTTATTTAAGAGTTTCAGTGACATGTTTTAACCCCTGACAGAAGCCAAGGGTTGAAAGTGGTATAGGAATCTTTGTTTATGAAAGCAAAGAGGAGAAATCGAGGATGAAACCGAGGAGATGGAGCGTGGAGAAGCCCCAGCTGCTGAGATGTTCACTTGTTTTTTTAAGCTTTTTTTGTAACATCAGATGTAGGACATCGTTGGGAACACAGATGCACACACACTGTGGTCCCTGGAGAAATATGTGTGTGTGTGTGTGTGTGTGTGTGTGTGTGTGTGTGTGTGTGTGTGTGTGTGTGTGTGTGTGTGTGTGTGTGTGTGTGTGTGTGTGTGTGTGTGTGTATGTGCACTTCTGAATTCCTGCTGCTGAAATTCCTTTGGTGCGTTGATGTGTGGGTGTGAAAGCAGGCAAGTGTGACACACGTGTGAGCGCTGCCATCCAGGTGTGATACCAACTCTGTCTGTGAGAGTGTGTGTCTGTGCTATGGTTTTTTTATATCCCTGTGAGGACCTGATTGGCTTTCAAGCTTTAAGAGAAAGAACATTTTTTGGAAAGTGGACATCTGGAATGTCAGATTTTGGGTTTTTGGATTTGGTCTTAGGATAAAGGTTAGGTTAAGGGTTAGTTACAGGTAAAAGATGACCTATGAAATTGACTGCCACGCAAGGGTCCTCACAACGTAGCATAAACAGGTGTACAGGGTGTAAGAGTTTCGATATCATAGCCATTGTGCTACTATAGCTTGTTTCTCAGCACACTGTATGCACTCTCACTCTTAATGAACCACATTTTACACACACACACACACACACACACACACACACATAGAAACATGTACACTTATGCCCTTATCATTTATATGTAGCATGTGTATATAATAACATGTGATTGGAAACAGACTCACAGAGAGCATCCCCTTATACAAACAATTTAGGCTACTGTGTAATATCAAAGTCCCTCTCTCACACACGTTATTACACACACACGCACACAAACACACACATGTATATAATCCAGTGATATAAAAATATAAAAACTGGTGTTGTGTGTCTCAAACACACTCACTTGTCAGTACACACACCCACACCCACACCCACACTCTCACACACACACACACACACACACACACATATCATCGGTCTGGAAACAATCTTCTCCACCCCTGTTGGTAGCCCAAACATTAGGTTGTCATAGGAACATGCACAGCGTTCTGTACTGCCAGCATGGTTGTCATGCTTCGGGAAGTGCACATTCATGTTGTGTGTGTGTGTGTGTGCGTGTGTGTGTGTGTGCTCATGTATTAATTGTGTGAAACCTGAAAGAGAGATAAAGAGGGGAAATATAAAGTTGATTTGTCCAGTTAATTATGGGTTTATTAAATTGCTTTAGTGTTCCTCAGCTTGTTGCCAGAATGTGTGTAATGATGTCAGTGTGAGTGTGTTTCTGAATGTGTTTCCAGTGAGTTGATCGTCTGTGTGGTTTGCCAGCATTAATAGAAGAGTCACAATTCCCAGACAGAGGGTCATTTCAGTTTCTTCTGATTTCATATCTGACAGGCATTGTTACTAAATGTTACGGGAGCATTGATAAATCACTTCTATGATGTCCTGAAACGTCTGTTCTCTCTATCAACATAAACTACATAGCTATATATTATCGCTCTGAAGTTTCTTAACAAATCTATCTTATGGTTGTGCTCATTTTAAAGGTCCTCTGTTTTAAACAAAGCCATGTATGTAATCAAACATTTTAAAAGTATTTTTTTTCAGTTTTACATCGTATTTTTTCTTCTACAAAGCTGATTATGGAGGCTGCCATGGACGAGTTTAGTAGCATTGCAGATGCAAAACAAGAAGGGCTTATAGCTTGTTCTGGAGGGAACACGTTGGTAAATGTTTGTAAAGCAAAAACTTTATCATGAGCCAATTTCAAACTCAGAAACAGAGGAGAACTTATTTGCAAGATGTGATTCAACAAATGACAAACATAACCTATAGTGCATCGTTAAATGCTTTGTATTACCGTGATCGTATTCCTTGGGGGCTGTAAACACTGGTGTTCCATGAGCATTACCGTTTAGGGTGGATAGGTGCTTTGCTCAAGGGCTCCACCTTGAGGCAGGGCAGGGGTTTACTCTCTCACTCCTCCAGCTGCTGAGTGAGTGTTCACTAGGAATCCTGTTGGTCATCATGAGCTTCTCCAGACTGGAATATGAAAACCACTTCTTATGGGACAGTGACAAATGGGCTAATCCCTCTAGTGTAATGAGTTAACCTCCTGGCATTTGCATGTGAGCGTGTGTGTGTGTGTGTGTGTGTGTGTGTGTGTATGTGGGTTTTTGTATGATATTTGAATGGTTTATCCTAGCAAGTACACTATAGCTAACAGACGAGAACTGACACAGTAGCTTGTATTTTTGTTGTGAAACTCAAGCCTTGTAATATCGGTAAAGCCTGTTAATAGTAGACATACATATAGTGTACAGAATGATTGGTGGGAAATACATTTGACATTTCACTCGTTCTTTTTCTCATAGATTGTGAATTTTCCAATGGCTCTTAAGTATATGTGTGTGACTCTGAAGAGTTTGCAGTATATTAACAACTGCGGGTCTTTTACTCTTGAGTGGTTATCCAGTAACAAGAACATGGATCTAAACATAGTGCTGCTAACCCGATGTTAGCTGATGATTCTAAACAGGTCGCAGGCTGTGATAAGAGATAGTGCCTTATCTAAGATTTAGTTGTGTGTGTGTGTGTGTGTGTGTGTGTGTGTGTGTGTGTGTTTGCATCTTTGTGTGTGTGTGTGTCCTTGTTCTTCACCCTATAGCCAGATTATAAGTATTCTCTCAGATGTCTTTGTTTTGGCCTGTAGTGGATTTGGATCAGGGAAGAGGGTTTGTTCCAGCCTGAAAACACAGATAAACACACACATTCGCACATATGCACACGCCCACAGGCACTTAGACTCACACACAGCAGTAACACACACACACACACACACACACACACACACACACACACACACAAATGAATGGCGAGTCTCGCTCCACAGCCCTGTGACCTCAGATATTAGCTTCCCCGCCAAATATGACCGCAAGGCCAAGTGCGACAGTAAATAAACACACACACACAGTCACACACACACACACACACACACACATGCACACACACACACACACATACACACACTCTCTGTGTCTCTCCCTCTGCTTTCAGAGAGTTAGAAAGTTAAACCATTGGCTTGTTTTTGCTCATTGACAGAATATGTTTAAAGGCTGATGGTTTATTGTTGTTCTGTCACACATGGAAAGGATTAGAACGAGAAAGAAAGCAGAATGTGCATGTCGATAAATATGTTACATTTCACAACAAGTTGTTAAAAAAGAGCTGGCTGTGTTAGTTATATGGTTATACCAGAGCTGGTTAGACTTATGTCTTTACTGTTTCTGATAAAGGGTGTTAATGAAAGTTGAAGAAGGTGTTAATTGCAGCAGCAAACATCTTTTATGATTTATTTTCACCTCCTGCTCAGACTCTCCTCTCGCTGCTTCTGCTCTTGAATGATTTCTTTTTCCTCTTATGTCTTTTCATGTCTATATGCTGATCTGTTTAACTTTGTTGACAACAGTAGGTGTCAGTTCACTTTCAATTCAGTCAAAATGTGAAACGCACCATCAACTCATTGGCTGTATAACATAATGCTATATTGCATTATTTTATAGTAAGTGTTGGGTTGGCTGAACTGAAGGTGAATTGTTCTGGTTTCCCAAAGGCATCTTTCTATCTTTATCAAATTCAGACTTTAACCGTTGTAGCTGCATCTAATTACATTGTTAACTAGTCTAATTAAGAACCAATGCACAGTTAAATCCTAAAATTGCTGATTCCAAAAGTAGCTTGATTGCACAAGCCAAATCCATCATCAGGATTTATGACTTTCATCTGCCCAAATGAATAAACGTTTGATCAACTTGGCAGACTTGATTCAGCTTCAAGCATCAGTGTGAGATTATTTTTCTTTTGGGCTGATGGGGAGACTGAATTGAGCTTTGATCAGGACCCCAGGCTGGCAGACTGGAGAAGTTTATGTTACAATTGACTTAGCAGAGCAAGTTTATCTGATCGATCTTCTCAGATTGATGTAAGACTTTCTGATAGCATCAAAACTGTACGGCATATCAGATGTTACAGTTAGATGGGGTGGAAATGTTGCTCCTGTTATCTGGCTTAAAGGTAAAACCGCCATGTGGGATGATTTTCAACACGTTATTGAAGATATTTAAATGCAGCGCAAGGTACTTTTGGGAAACACAACTGCTGCTCTTTTCTGTTTCCTCTTGGTTTTCCAGTTTCCAGTCTGTCTTTTCCTCACTTTTCTGCATTCTCTTTTTCCCTCCTCCTCCTCCTCCTCCTCCTCCTCTTCAGTAAAACCATCAAGGTGAGAGTAATCGACGACGAGGAATACGAGAAGAACAAAATCTTCTACATAGAGATCGGAGAGCCCCGCCTGGTGGAGAGCAATGACACCAAAGGTCTGGAAAAGGAATTGACCCCTTGAGTGTCAGCAATATTGCTGAGGCTGCATGTTCTCGACACATGGAGGAGACTCTGAATACAAAGGCTTTCTTATTGTTTCTCTTCCTCCTGATGTGTCAGAGGACATGCAGCACCTTGTGTCATCCCACCACATCTGCCTTTTTGTGTGTATGTGTGTGTGTGTCGAGTGTGTTATTGGTGTTCATACCTTGCCATGTTGTATGTGTACCATGCATGCACTCACCACCTCCCTCTATGTGTGTGTACGTGTGTGTTTCATACAGGAAGACCTTTACGGTTAGGATCTTAGACCGGGAGGAGTACAATAAGCAGTCCTCCTTCTACATTCTGCTTGACAACCCCGAATGGAGACGCAGCGGGAAGGAACGGACAGGTGTGACAACCAATCAGCACTGAGATTCACCTCATGGGTCATTAGAGAATCCTAAATCAACAGGCCGCTCTACAAATTCAAATTTAAATCACTTTTTGCAACAACTTTCTCAATATAGTCAGTTTATGAAAGATTTCTAAAAGCAGCTGCTGTGTTTTTTCCAAAATAGTCATTCACAATGTGATTTTCGGTTTTATTTTGAGTGCTTACCTGTGCCATAACACACACTTGTGGTGTTTATGGAAACTATCTAACTACAAAGCAATTCACAAAGAAAATAGAGGAGGTCTTCACAGACAAATCACATTTAACATATGTGGTAATAAAATGTATTCTGGAACACTTCAGAAAGCATAAAATAACTATTGAAAATCACTTCTCTTTTCCCTTGATTGGTATATTAATAATATTCTTGAAGATGTAGTGAAAAGTGTTGTTCAGCTCCTGTAAGTCTAAAAGGTATGTGTATTATTTCTAAAAACAGTAATCTGTCATCTTTAAGAATTAGTAAAATAGATAGATTAGAAGTAAATAGTTGGGACACAGTAATCTTCAAAAACAGCAAATCAAAGATATAAACAGTCTTATCTTTAGGACTGTTAGACCTTCTTCCGACTACCGGCACAAATCCAGTGTTTGGTATCTTCAGATTACATAAAGATTGTTTAGAAAGACTTTTGCAAGTAAGATCAAAGCCACACATGGATGTGATTGAAATGCAATTTTGATCGAGTGTCTATCGATGTATATCAGTCCAGACATCTTTTCCATTGATGAGTTTGTCCGGTGCAGCCGAGTGTTGCACCTTGACTCTTACTCCTCAGTCGATCAGAGGACGAGATAGTGGATCGATATTTCTCATGCTTCCGTGTTGGAGAACAGCAACATTAACATACATTCTTACTGATGACAGAACTAATTCTGCAGCAACTTCTGCAGACAGATGTTGTTGCATATATCCTCATCCACATAAATCCAGTTTAATGATTTGTAAATAAACGTGTGCAAAGTTTGTCATAAAGATCTGATTTCAGAAACATATGTAATGAACATCATTTAGGACAGAGTGTTAGATATGACGTCCTGAAAGTCCAGTTCACAACTCCAAAAAAACTTCCAAAATTGAGTCATGGAAGGACATTTCTTCTTAGAGGACGTCTTTTTGGACTTTGTGAAATGTGAGTCCTATTTATTGTTTGCTAAGCCAAATATGATAGCCCAGACAAGAGCACTTTAAAGTTGGCAGTAAAAGAAAGCACTTTACAGCTGGCAATGCTGCAAGAAATAAAATTAGAGCCAGTCACACTTTATTTCCATATTTATAAAGTGACAAATACAAAGCTGCTCCCTATATGCTTATGCTTTAACAAGCCTGTTGGTTTGGGATTCATGTTGAACACACACAGGAGCCATTCTGCTGCTCCCTGCTATACTTTCGATTCTCCTTCCTTTTATTTTGTACTACTTCTTTTCCTCTGTTCCTCCTCCGAGGTTTGTAAAAAAGACTCAGTGTGAATCACACCTGTCCTCTCCTTTCCTCTGATTTCCTCTCCTCAGCCCTGTTCTCTGGTTTCCCTTCAACCCAGCTTCAAGCTCTTCATGCGGTAGAGTTTGTTCTCTGCTGGTGTTCAACAATGTCCCGGCTCTCTTTAAAGTGATCACATACAGCTGGATCCATGATTATTGGCATAGAAAAACACTCACATACAAAACACCAGCACACAAGTATAACAAAGTGTCAATGCAGACTTCATGGGGAATAGCATAAGAAGAAAAAAACATTATTTTTTATTTTAAATGCTTTTGCTTTTGCTTTTGCTTTTACCAAAATTGTGATTTGCTTCATCGTTTTTAAACATCACACACACTTGCTGACTGAATATTTTCCTGGCAAACCTTCAGGAAAGATGATAGAGAGTGACATAAAAATAAAAACAATAATTTCTATAATATAATCAAATAGACATTTTTCATCATAAAAATTTCTAATAGCATTCAAAATAACGAAGCTAGTTGTTTTTCACTGGGTAAAAATGTCCTTTTCTTTTTTAGGTAAGTTTATTTTATTTTCTAAGCTGAAAAGCATTTCAAAATGCCTTTTGATTATACAAAAAAATGCACAAAGGTGACAACATTTTTTTATATTTCTTTTGATATTTCGGACGTGTTTTTAAACAAAGACCAAAAAAAAAACATTTTTAGTAGAGAGGACAGTACACATTGAAATGTAGCCTAAGATATAAACGTAGATAATCACAAATAAACATTTGTACTAGTCAATAAAAGAAGTCCTTCCTCTTCAGAGAGATCTTACATTATCTGTTTCTGTAGCTAAAGGTTCTGTAACAATGTTTTATAACTGATAAGCTTCACCTACATGGTACACTTTGGTGCAAATAAGACAGTGATGTCTTTATTATCAACCTAGCTGATTTGTCTTCAAATCGGTTGTTCACCCTCTGCTTTCTTCTTATGTTTTCCAGATTACAAAACAATTAGGATGTGTTTTACTTTTTATAAGATTGTAATATTCTCTCGAGGCAAATACAGTGATCGTTGATCATTTTTGAACGCTGCTTTAGTGTTATCACAATTTGTATTTAGGGTTTAAGGTGTGTTTTGTGGGATGCTGGGCATTTGTTGAAATCACTTTTCTCATCTCCCTTGGTTTCTATTAAATATCTCATGTAAAATGGATACACACAAACGGCAGTGGATGTTATAAAGTACAAAGTAAAGCTAAACTCTGGTTGTCATTTCTGGTAAATCAGTCCATTCAGAGTCTTCAGGTCATTAGAGGGTTCTTTAACTCACTCTTACTCTGCAGGGTAGTGTCAAGAAGGGTATCTTTAATCTCTGTGTGTTTCTCTCTCACACACACACACACACACACACACACACACACACATATAGAGAGAGACGGGGCAGTGCTATCAGTGTGTCAGTGGCAGAGTGTGTTTAACAGGCATCAGCAGTGTTTTATAGTGATGAGGGGATCAAAGACGAGGGCTGGATATCACATTATCAGTGTCAGGAGATCAAACACACCTCCAGGATACAAAGACTGACACAAACTCACACACACTCAGTTGTTGGGTTGTGTGTGTATGGACAGCTGTGATGATTGTCTCTGCACAGATCTTTATGGCCGCAGCCTACGACTGTGTGTCCATGTAAATGTGGATTTGTGCATGTACACATGCTTATCATCATATGCTGGCTTATATAAACATGTGTTTCTGTCATGTATGTTCAGGATGAACACTTGGCAGTCCGGAGGCTTATATTTGGAGGGGGAGGGGGGGGGGGGGTTGTCATGATACCACATAACGTATCAGTCTTGTTTCACCTTTCTTTTTAAAATTTTACTATATTAACAATGTTACCAGGGCAGTCATTTTCTTTTTTCTCTTTTTAAAAGTTATTTTTTTGGCCTTTTTACCTTTATTGGACAGGACAGCTAAAGAGCGACAGGAAATGTTGGGAGGAGAGAGAGTAGGGGATGACATGCAGCAAAGGGCCGAGGTCAGATTCCAACCCAAAGCCGCAGCGACCAGGACTACAGCCTCTGTACATGGGGCGCACTACATAACTGCTAGGCTAACAGAGCTCCCAAAACAGTCATTTTCTTTTCCAGCCCAAGCTGCTCAAAGGGATTTCAAAAGTTAAACCAAGTATATATTTTTTGTGTAAATGAATGTTAAGAAATATATATTTTAATTAGTTTTTATTTTGATGGGGAAGGATAATACAGTGTAGTACGGGTCTTACAAAAAATAGACTGATTTATTCCTAAATCAGTACTGTTGGTATTTAATATCAGTTTTGGACAAGATTATTTTTCCTGCATTATAGATTTTCTTTACATTATACATAACAACACAGTTATCATGAGTTTTTGCAATTTTCTTAATTATGTCAATGACGATTATGTAATTATTAAAAAAGGTTAAAATATTGACTGAAAGACTTTATATGCGATTTTTTGATCCAGCAGGTGTCGTCCTTGAGCACCAGCATGAAACCAAAACAGTTTGCGCTGCATTGTTGTGTTAGCATGCTAATGCTAGCGATCTTTATTATGCTCGTATCTTAACACTGCATGTAAATTTACCCGTAATGAGCGTGATCTAGAAACGCAGTTAAGCAGTGAGTACAGTAGCCGATGTTATTCTTCTTTTCTCTAGTGCCTCAATTAAACAAACCATCGGAACTACTCGGAAACCATCACAGACAGTGCGACTCGTGTGTTACAGCCATTGTAGACAGTCATGACTCACAGAGTTATTTTCAGAGGATATACTTGATTTCTATTACATTTAAGTGTGAAAAATTGCATATTAAGCCTTTAAGCAAAACTAACTGTAGCACCGAACTACTAATGTCATATGATATTGTTTCCCCACATGACCAATCAATACAAACTCATCAACTTCCTTCAAATACATTCATACATGAGGTGCACTAATAGCTCCTAGTTCTTTGTTAACAGGCACATGTGACTTTGTGAAAGGGTGACAGTTACGGTTCTTAATTCTGTATTAGAGTTCATTGGGTTTTTGTACTTTCAGTAGACTCACACTCCTCACATAGAGCACTGCAGAGACACTCTTATGTAAAATTGATTTCCTCAATGCATTTTGGCTCAATCCCACACATTTCAAATAGGGGTTTTAAACATCCTGCCCCAGAGACTGCAGCAAAGAAGTGGTGTTCGCACTCTAATAATGATTAATGTGTGAGTTGTGCCTTCAGATATAAATTTTAGAAAGCCGATTTAACAGTCAGGGTGCGTAAGAGAGACAGAACAAAGTCAGCTTTTTTTTTGTTTTTGAATCCTGTAGGTCTCGTTTCATCTGCTTTCATCTCTCTAACTGCTTCTTCAAATATTAGCAAAGTGCCTCTGAGCAAGAGATAAGAGCCTGATCTTCTGCTTTTTTCTTTTTATGGTGTACTTCGTTTCGTTTTCATTTTGCTGTAAGCAACGGAGGTTGACAGGCGTAATGTACCAACTTAACAAGCTCTGGATCCGACATTTGCTGTCCTGATATGGTTTCACATGCAGTAAGAAAGAAGGGCGAGGAGGCAGCGTATAGTTCAGTCGTTTCTCTTGTGGCTGCTTGACTTCACTAAGAACAGGAGAGGTGTGAATGAGTAGCAAGGCTTAAACTGGAGGCAACACAGAAAGGACAGTGTGGGGCTACTGCTACTAATGTGATAACAGGCAGATAAAAATATCCAGGTTTTTAATCAGAGGGACTTTACCTAAGTAAAAGTTAGATGGCTGCAGGCCAGCTGTACTATCTTAGACAGAGGAATTATATTTTGTTTGTCCATCCTTTTCATGTGAACTTGGAACTTTTGGAAAAACCAAAAGAGCATTTTCTCAAATTTGGTGTAAAACATCAACTTCCACTGAGGGATAAACTGGTTAGAATCTGGAGGATAAAGGTCAATGCTTTATACTTGTCAGTATAGTAATAACCTTAATGTACCTTCATAAAAAAATGTAATATACATTTTAGTGCAATCCTGTCTCCTAGAAATAAAGTGTGCATTTCATTGAACTGCTTTTCTAATTAAGTTTTAGACAAAAGGTAACGTGTACTTGGATTATGAAAAACATTTTTAAAGTGAATAAAATACTACATTTAAGAACACTGCTGAACCAACTAGGAGTCAGGTTGTGGTGGTTGACAGGTGTATAAAGCACTGACTGGCACACTGTTATCCCCATTTTCATCCACACTCTCCAGTTTAGGCAACAAATAGCTCTCTGGTTAAGATAAGAGGGTTATTCATTAAAATATAGAACAAGTTGTTGCGATTTGATTCAGTACGAATCAAACCGGTAATTTAATCAAAGGTAACCTTTGTACTTTGGACCTTTGGAAAGAAATATATAGTCAGTGTGTCATTCCAAAATAGCATGTCCCTTTGTTTATTACTTTTCCAAGGGACGAGAGAGTAGGCCTTCTGACATTATTTAGTTGCTGACAGAAATCTTGGCTCTTCTGTACTTCTCACTTTGAGGTCATTGTTAAGTCCTGCTTCCACTTCAAATCAAGTGCTTATGTCCCCATGAGGCAGAAGAAAATCAAAGCCAATTTAGTTATAAAATGAGATGGAAAAAGAGGCTATGATAGAGGTCTGTGTGTCTGAGAGCAATGCTGTTGTGGTAAAATAATAATAAATGGATTGGTGAGTCTTTACACACCTTTTATTCAGTAGGCCTATATGGATATACATTAAGTCCAGTCCGACATTGATGTAACCCACAGCTTGAAATGGGACTTGTTATTCTTCTTAAAAATCCCATTTTGATAACAAGTTTAAGAAATGTTAGTTTTTGACTTTTTTTTTACACTGGTCTGTATTTGTATATGTAAATTTAATTAATATTCCAACCAAATATGCTTCCCAACAAATAATAATTTCGAAAGAAATGTAGCCATAGAGCTGGTATGTGTTAAGGAGAGAATGCAGAGCTTGTGATCTACTTTCCATCAACCTATTTACTCCTCCTCTATTATCGGCCCAGTTTTTCCTCATGTCCCTAAAACACCTTCCAACAACCTGCAGAGAGCAAGAGTGCACTTGTATCTAGCCTGTGCTTGTATGTGCAGGGGGAGATATACATGTAGTATTTGCAGGTTGAGACAGTGTTTTCTGGAGGTTAAAGCTGGAGGCTGTAGAACTTTCCAGATGACCCTTTGATATTGCAGGTTTTTGACTCGGACCAGTAGAGCCTCAGGACAGCGGGAGGCAGAGTAGAGTTCACTGCAGCCTGTGAACCTCTGTCAGTCATCTGAGCGGGAGACAGTGCAGCATGAGGAAGGGGCAGTGCTGAGAGGGAAACCAGCTGAAAACACAAGCGCCCTGCAGAGGGTCCCAACCCCTATGTTCTAATTCATGCAAACACAAATACACACACAGATGCAGGCAGGGACGTGCTATGTATGCACCCAGAGAGATACAAATGCACTGCACCCATGAAAATGTCCTGACATTGTCAATATGTGCCAGTCAAATCTCTGTACAATCTGAAGAAGATTGTACAGAGTTAAATGGAACGAGCATTAAAAGAAACATGAAGCAAAATGAAGATGTTAAAATACAAATATTGTAAAATATCCTAAAAAAAAAATCCTCTTCAAGTTTAAAGAAGACTCCTCCTCCTGCACCTCCTCCTGCATGCTCTATACCCAGTCATCATCCCTCACATAAACCAAAGTGCAAATTTCCGACTGTACAAGGTTTTCTGACATAAACAATATTTTGCTGTGAAAAATTTCCGGACCTGAAGGACCTGAAGGATCTGAAATAGTGTGAAAATTGTCAGGAGTTCATGTGTGAAAGGGCTTTATTCAGAGCTCATTCATAAATGTTCGCCTGTATGTATACGGCCTATTTGTCTGACAGGAATGTCCCCTCCTTTCGTCCTCCTTTTTCACTTATGAATCGTCTTCCCTTGACATATTTTTTTATTTGTACATGATTATCATTCCTGGATTTAATTAAGCATAAATTGATAAATCATACATTAATTGGAGACATGATACTCTGTTTATGAAGCCAGAGTTTTCTGTGTATGTGTTGACTCCAAGGTCTCATCTACAGCTTGAATGGAATTCTCCATATTAAATTTAATCATGAGGATTTACATGTCATGTACAAACAGACTGAACCCTCTGTAATGATGTTTACAGTGGTAAACAACAGCATTGATACATTTTAATGAGTATCACTAAGGGTCATTAGTCAGTACAAATCACCAAACCATGTAAATGTGGGTTCATATTATGTCATTATTATGTTAATATGAAGACATAAGGAGTTTGAGAATAGCAGGGATTGATAATCATTGGACATTCATGTCATTGTTGGGTTTATTTTATCACTTAAATTAACTTTAGTTGACTTAGTTGTGACTGCAACATGTTCTCTTGAGTACAAGCTTGTTGTCTTCGTATCTTTTCATCGTTTATCATTTCCTCTTCCTCCATCCTTGCCCATATTTTTCTCTGGCCTCATTTCTCCCTTCTTCTCCTCTTCCTCCTCAGCCACCTCCCTCTTGTCTTCCTCTTTCCTCCTGTGCTCTATTATCTCCTCGTCTTCATTTTCGTTGTGCTTGCCTTTTCTCCCCTCACCATCTATCATTTCCTTTTCCTTCCCTTTCTCCTCCTTACTATGTTTCCCTCTTCCCCTTAACCCCAATCCAAGTTATTACTGTGTAATCCATTTCTCCACCCTCTACCTTGACCTCTTCTCCCTACTTCTTTTGAATCCTTATCTTCCTCATCAGTTATGTCATAACCCCTTTCTCTTCCTCCTTTGCATACCTCCTACTTTCCCTTTTTTCTCTCTCCTCTCTTCCCTTGTGGAAAGACAAAACTAGTTAAAAGCTCCATTTGTGTTTTCTCCTCTCATCTGCTCTGATTCTGTCTCCCCCTGTGGGACTCTCCAAAAGTGTGACAGTGTAACGTTCCCTCCTCCTGCTTCTCCTCCCAGCTCCCCCTCCTCCCTGTCCCGTCCCCTGCTGTACTGTTTAATCCTGTCAAACACCGTGTCTTCTGCTGCCCTCCTTTTCTCTCCTGTCGTCGCTCTCCTTCCATCTGCTTGTTTCCTCTTTGACATGGCGCAGAAGTTTCCCCCTTTTACTCCTCCTCTTGTCTTTATGTGATGACAGTTTGCAAAGATGCCTCCCCTCCCACTTACTCTCTCCTTGTCTCGCTCTGCCTCCTCTGAAGGAACCTAAATCTATCAAACATGACAGGGCGAAAAAATCCTCTCCTACTTTCTCTCCTCTCTGTCGATTGTTCTTTCTTTCCACTCTCAATTTTTTCCTCTTCTCCTTCTCTCTCTCTCTCTCTCCCTGTCATCTTCCATCACTTCTGTGTAACTAGGGACTCTATCAAAGCATGACAAGGTGTGAAAACTTAGACACACACACATACACAGAGAGTCACATTGCCTCTTGTCAGCACATATCGTCTCATGTATCATCCTGACAAATAGGCATCATTTACAATATTTTGATACATTGCACCGACATAGGATGATCTGAGTACTTGGGCTCGGACTCTTAAGTTATGGTGGGAAAGTATTTTTACGTATGATTTGATGTTTTATTAGTTGATTGTACCACCATGTCTGATGCAGATGTGAAAAGCCAATTGACGCCAGTTAAGTTCATTGGTTATATCGTGCACCTCATATTCAACATTCATATCGTTAAGATGCAGATGGCCCAAGTTCCATTCCAACCTTAAGCCCTTAGCCCAATTTGATTCCCCACTCTCTCCTTCAAATATTTCCGGTCTCTTTTTGGCTGACCTATCAATGAAAGGCACCATAAGGCATGGTAACGCTCACAGTGGGAACATATTCCTGTGACGTCTAGCTCAGGGTGGGATGCTCAAATGTTGTTATCACGTCTCTCTCTCCAAATCTGGAGTAACATCAGGCCACATTTCAAGTTAAAAAACAAATTTTTGATTACCCACACGTTACCTTCAGAACAGAGCTAACATTAGCATTCAGCCACTCCTCATTTACCTTTAATAAAAGTGGGGCCTTTATTAGTTCTAGATAATACTGATCATTTGGAACACATTTGTGTAGGCCTGCGGTTAAACTCACTTCATGTATTTGTGCTTACGGTGTAATATTAAAGGCAGACTTCTGTAGTCTTTCCTTTAACATTGTTGCGATAACCCTCAGTCCAGTTTCTGTACCCTTTTTAATCCTTTTGAGTATACAGACAAATTCATCAGCACATTTTTATCTGTTCAAAGGAAAGTGCAAGTAAAGTTTCTTGTCCATTACATTTGAACACAGACTTAACAGAAAATGGACTCCTGTGTTAATCTATTATATAATGCTTCACATTTTCAAACTGTCTTCCAGCATTCAATTCTGACTTGACAAACAAATAACCATCTGACAAGCAGTTGTTAATGAGTGTACTGGCTTGATCATATATCACTTACTCTTATTGTTACATCTTTTGTTGAGCTGCAGGCAGCCGCTTTCAGACCAGAATATCAAATGGGACACTTGTGGGTTAAGTTCCTCCCATAGCAAGAGTTCAGGGAAGATCCTTTTCCTCTGCGGAGCATTAATTTGCTTTGTTATGACTTTATCAAAGACTCAACCATATGAATGATCTTAAACCACTTGTCTAAGGCTGCAGATATATTTGCTTTTAAGCATGTCTATGATGACTGCCCTGCATGCTGTCCATTTGTTGGAGCATTGGCTGTCCACAACTTAAAAACATATGTAAGATGCAGTACGTACATGAACTGTAGGGGCAGTATAGAGGCAGAGGAGATGTTTAGAGTCAATACAGAGTCTGTAATTAGCCACATCTGTATGATGTGTCATTGCCACTGTACAGCGACAGACATGCCTGTCAAACTAGCTGGCTAACAGTTAAGTTCTGTTTTTGAAGTTGATGTAGAAACCAGCAAAACTAAATAGAAAGAAGTTTGGGACCGTCATGTAGGTGCACAGACATGTTGGATAAATAGAGTTGGAATGCTGAGTCACCTGAGCTGATCTGATGCTACTATCGGTTATTCATGTTACTATTTTGTTTGTTCTGATGTCAGAGTTAACCCTCCTGGAGTGTCACTGTATCTGTTGTTTCCCTGCAAATCCAGTAGTTGTATACGACTTGAGCTCCATGGTGCCCTCTAGAGGTATCATCTAGTAACACAGAGTGCAAAGCCAAGTTTGAACAGTCATGAACAGTTATGTTCATGATACAGCCAACTGTGGATTCTAACCCAAGGTTAAAAAGCAAGTATATTTCCAACATGATAGAAGTGCAACAAAGCATTCAGATTGAATGAAGACACATTCCAGGAGTATGTTAGCTCTTTATACTGTGCATATGGGATTTGATCCTAAATGAATACAACACAGAAACAGAAAGAAAAAGAATGACAAAGCTATTTCAAATGTAGTGGCGTTAAGTGAAGTTTTTCCTCGTCAGGAAGAGGGTCAGGATATTTGAAGGTTTTACATTGAAGGTTCTCATTAAAGGTGAACAAACTTGAAAGTTCATGAAAAATACATTATAATCCTCTTTTAGAGGTGGTGACAGGCAAAGTAGATTATAAGCACTGCTCTTAAATTTGAGAGAAACTTGTGACACTGCTGATAGATGTCACCAATAGTCACGCACTGACTCATCAGTTCACAGTGAAAATACCATGGCAGCAATATTAAATTGACAGCTTTGTTACCAAGGTTGGAAACTGAATAAGTACTTTGCTCTTTCCTTGCAGTTCTCACTGAAGCTCATTCAAACAGAAACTATATCAGGACAGAGGAGAGAAGGAGTTAGAGAGAAAGGCTGAGAAAGAATGAGGAATACAAATTAGTGGCTTTGATACTGAGAAGCAAAGAGGATGAGACGATGGAAGGTAGATTAAGGGAAAATAAAGATTAAGAAAGACGGGGATGGTGTTAGAAAAAGTTATGTAACAAAAGGAAAACTTCTTTGGGGACAGATTTTGCCCTACAATGTATTTCTTCTGCCTGTTAATAGAAGTAACACTAGAAGGATTGGGCCTGGTCTGAAGAGAAATCTAGATATTATTTTGCAGTGATTCCCAGAGTAAAGTTATTCGTGTGTGTGTGCACTCTGTAAATCACATTCAGTTGAGTTGAAGTGAAGTGAGCAGAGAAAAGCAGAGAGAAAGACACCAGAGGGGAGAAATATCAAAATGATAAATGGTTCAGACAGCAGCTCTGACAGGAAGCAGCATCTTACCCCGAAACACTCAACCTCTGTCAGGTCCATTCACACACACACACACACACACACACACACACACACACACACACGCACACACAGCATTACTAGTCCAAGCACAGCAACAAGGTAAAAAAAAGATACTGCTAGGTCATGTTCATCCAATATACCACATTTAGTGTCGGTTGTTAATTAAGTTAATGAAATCAACATTTGATAGTTTGTAATGCTGTGTGTTTATATGCAGGTGTGTGTAAGCTAAATATCTGTGAAATGGATTTAACGAAAGGAAATCCATGAAGGGGATTTGACTTAACGATTAGACTTTGAAGTGATTTTCAGAGAAAAACACTTCAAAAAGATGTATCATTTTTAGAAGATCAGGTACTCAGTTTAAATATCAGGTACTCAGTTTAAACACAGATTTGCAGCAATGAGCATGATCTGGGCACAGTAGCAGAAAATGCTGGTTCAAGGCCATTTTATTACAATGAGTGCATTCAACCCTGTAGATAAGTAATGAGTTATGAAACTGTATCACCTTAATTAATTAATTCTTTAATTGCTAAACTTCAGTCTCTCCTCGTACATTTTAATTGTTCACTTTTACTCACTTAACAGAGCAGAGCGCTCATTGATTGTTTTCAACATGAACATTGATTAAAGGGAATTTGAATGCCATGCCTGTACAGTATAACCGGCAAGCAAAACACAAATCAAATTATATTTACTAAACTGTAAGCCCTAGGAATTCAAACAATTAGGTACTTGGAAAAATGTCTATTTAAATGTATTACAATAAATTTGTTTCGATTCAAATTTTCTGGTATAACATTCAAAAGTAGTGCAACTCAAGCCAAACAAGAACAAGCTAATTTACACCTTTAACCATATGGATGAATTCATAGACAATACAATAATGAATGTTAAGCCAGATGTTTAAGCCAGATATTAAAATAATATCAACATAAAGTCAGTGGGGTTGTCTCAGACTTTGTCTGTTGTGGTGTGTAGCAGCTGCTTCAATGATCGAATGTTAAAATAGCAGCTTTAGCAGCATGTCAAAAAGATGTAAGATGAAGCCATTTGCCAGATACAATGTATCTAACTGAGTAGACAAATAAGCCGTGGACTTTGCATTGTCAATGTATGGTTGAACTAGCATTAGGCAGCCTTTCAGCAGTGACCAAACTACTGTAATAAAGATTACTCTTTATTAAGGGTCATCAGAGCAGTTTAAATGAAACATGAAATCTAATTTTGGATTTACTTTAACTTTAAAAATGTGACGGATACTGCAGGTCAGTGTTGCTGCAGGCAGCTTTTATGTTCCTGAGAGACTGCTGCTGCCCTCCTTGCCTACAGCTCTCGTGCCTCATGAATGCTTCCAAGTATGATTGAGTCAAAGTTTGATGAAAACACTCCTGGCAGAAATTTTGCATGCATATGTAAATGTGACTGACCTCCTATAGGTCCTTGCTGTAACTAAACTGAGTGGAACTAATAACCAATGAGCTATTTCAGACCCACAATGCACTGCACACTAATGGATGGCAATAGCATGGAAAACTGTTCCCTCCATAGACATTTGATCATAGCCTTTCTCTCTTTTCACCCTTTTTTTTGTATTTCTTCCTCTCTCTCTCTCTCTCTCTCTCTCTCTCTCTCTCTCTCTCTCTCTCTCTATCTCTTTCTGTCTCAGTCTCTCTCTCTCTCTGCCTCTCTCTCTTTGATGCCAGCAGAGAGTTCAAGCTCTACAGTCTTTACAGAATCTCAATTACTGACACAGTCCATCAGGGAAAAGGGTAAAGAAGTGACGGGGAGATAGGTGGGGGTTGTGCCTTTCAAAAGAGAGAGACAGGGATTGGTTAAAGATGTCATGGGCGTTTTAAATAATTTTGTCCAATATACAGTCGTAGTCCATTCATAATTTACCGTTTTGCTACCCAATTATACCGTCACTGGTTAAAGGTCCTGTAGGAATTTTGTCCTATCATTTTCAAAATGATCAAAACCTAATAATACTGTTTTATATGTTTTAATCGGTGTGTCTATTGTTTATTGACATTTAATGAAGTGTTTATTCTCTGTTGAGTATTCTGGAGACAAAAAAAGTCCAAAGTATTGCTGCTAGACTTTTTTGCTGCAGTCCATCTCTAACTCTGCATTTGGTTGTCTTCTTGTTGTGTTTTCAGAGGAACAACAGAAGGAGGCTGAGGAGGAAGAAGAGCCGCTGGCAGGAAAAGATGATGAAGAAAGGCGTATCGCTGAGATGGGACGTCCCATGCTGGGAGACCACGTCAAACTGGAGGTCATCATAGAGGAATCATATGAGTTCAAGGTAAGGGACCAAGAAATTTGGCGTTGTTCGCCTATTCAGGGTCACAACACCTCAGTGTAACCACGGACAAGAGGAGCTGCTGATCGAATCACCAACCCTGGTACTAATGGATGACCTGCTTAATGAATGTCTCAGGCCTAATCGGCGCATTTGGAGTAGACGTTGTGATTATGTCACAGCAGTTGCTCTTGCATCATGTTGGCAGAAAAACAGCAGAGGCAAATGGAGAGAAACATGGAGATGCAGTATTTGGTTGATTGGAGATAAATTAATCCAGAGATGTATTTTGGCACTTTGCAGTCTTTCTTTGCCAAACACTATGTTAAACAGACAAAAAAAAACTTCCCAATCATTTTAATTGTTTACAGTTTTTTCTTTGATGGAGACAATTTAAGCACAGCTAATTTGAGCATCCCTACACACAATTATAAAATGTGACAACCCGAATTAGTGAGCTGTGAAGATGATGAACACTTAATCCTGTTGCTGTTTTATACCAAATTCCCAAACCCCAACAAAAAACTAAACAAATACATAACTGCATGTCTCACACCTAGCCTTACACAATGGGATTATTTAATCACACAAACGTAATTCCTTTCAAGACAGTTGAATCACAACAGTTAACCCTCTTAATCACTGCTGAGAATAGAGATGTAGCTGAAATTAAAGAACATTCAACTGTGACTCATTCTGTAATTAGTCTTAATTGTGTGGCCGCTTCAGTGTTGAAATTAAAAACAATGGTGCACACAGAAACAACACAAAAGCAACGCCCTCTTACACTCACACACACTCACACACCTTTCCTGATACATATGGTATAATCGCATAATCAGTGTACCTGTCCTGTCCTTGCTCTCCTTCTCCCACACAGACTTTTAGGATAAGCAGAGATGTAATTACCATCCATGTTGCATTGTGTGTGTGTGTGTGTGTGTGTGTGTGTGTGTGTGTGTGTGTGTGTGTGTGTGTGTGTGTGTGTGTGTGTGTGTGTGTGTGTGTGTTTGTTTCTTTACTAGTACATGTTCTCTTTTGCCTCTCAACCCACACACTCACTTCAGACGGACGGTTAATAACACCCAGTAATAGTTCGCCTCTCGACAGGAAGATATAGTTTTTCAAGAAACATCATTTTTAAACAGAATCACTTTGACAGTTTAGAAGGCGTCTGACTGATTTAAATACACTCTTATCTAACAGCAGATTGTCACACATGGGACAAAATACAGGGTTCATGACTTTCTTTTCTTACATCACATTATGGGAGAATAATAGAGTACAAGGGGTAATTTGGCTGCTCGATTTTTGGCAACAATGGCGGATTTGCTTTAGGAAAAATATACTGAATAGCTTCGCAATTGTCAACACAAAACCCCAATTTTCTCTTATTATTATTCATTGAATGTCTTGTCATTTGTGAGATTATTGAAATATTTGGCTTTTTTTATAAACCAGCATACATGTGTTCTAATATGTTATTGAA
This sequence comes from Labrus bergylta, assembly GCF_963930695.1. Classification (NCBI taxonomy): domain Eukaryota; kingdom Metazoa; phylum Chordata; class Actinopteri; order Labriformes; family Labridae; genus Labrus; species Labrus bergylta. The sequence goes on along the minus strand of NC_089204.1, from coordinate 16,496,872 downwards.
ATTTGAATAAATTAAGTGGTAAGTGTTTGTTTTAAGAGACGTCACTTCAAATGTCAGTGATGAGAAGGAGAAAGACAGAGAATAAAATGAGATATAATGCAAGGTGGCTAAACATTTGTTGCTTTCAGGTCTGGTTAATAGTGCAACAAGCTGGTTACAGTTTGATACTCATCTGCCATAAGGGTTCCACATCTGCAGAAACACACTCACAAGTGTACAGAGCATGTGTTTCATATATTCAGTCCACTTCAAGTGAAGATCTGAGGGCTGAAAAGACAAAGCAGCCAAGGAAGATAAAAAAAAAAAATAATAATTCAAGAGTACCACAGAATTAGAGAAACATTATTACAAAACCTCGCTGTGTATGGTAAGATGAGCACTTCACACACAATAGGTGGAGTAAAGCTGGCTATGTGTGTGTATGAGTGCGTGTCCACAGCAGCAGTGAGGCACTATTTACACCCCTAAGCTCCATCCAACACAATTAGCATCCCTTTTTCCCTCTGAAGTGCGGAGAAAAAGGAGCGAGCAATCCCCACTGCTGCGATAATTAGTGTTTAATATGTGTGTGACTTTGTGCAAGGAGGCATGTGTGTTATGTGTGTTATCTCATTGTGTCATAGATTCTTCTTTTTGAAAAAAAAAAGATACTCTGAATACTAGGAATGAAGGAGACAAGGAAGAAAACAAAGGAAGGAAGCTGTTGAAAACAAAACCAGGAGGAGAAGTTTGAAGTAGCGTGAACTGTTGCGCCATTTTTTTATTTTTATAATATGCAGAAGAGTTAATGGTAACATTTTTTCCTAACCTCTAAACCTTGCCTGTGTGTTAGACAGTTACTGAGGAGTTGGACTAAGATGGTACAGATTATAAATGTGACGCTAAAGATGATGGTTTGTTTCAAGTGAAAATGTTGTGCATTCTGTATTTTTCAATACCATTCAGCAGGGTAAAACTCATTTTGTGTCCATGTCAATGTTACATTGCATAAGTTGTGCCCATTTTTCTCAAAAGTACAGGTGTCATTTTCACACATATTAGTTGTTTTATGAAATGGTATTTTGTCTCCTATCTGACCATTATTATTTCTCTCTCCTTCACAGAACACAGTGGATAAGCTGATAAAGAAGACCAACCTGGCTCTGCTGGTAGGAACCAACAGCTGGAGGGACCAGTTCATTGAGGCCATCACTGTGAGCGCAGGTAAGGCCCCTGAAGACTTGTGTGTGTGTTGGTGTGTGTGTGTGTGTGTGTGTGTGTGTGTGTGTGTGTGTGTCCGTGTGCTGAGTGTGTGTCTGTTTATTAGTTTAATAGTTCAGGCGTTACAACTTGAATTTCACTGGAGTCATATGATGTTGTTTCAAAAGGCAGAAATGTCGGTGTGAGAGTGTGTGGCATATGAAGATTTTCCACTTTGTAACAGCTGCACTTTAATAGTCTTTGGGTTCTATGTGGTCTGCTGCGTTGTGTGATCTAACAATTCATACAAACAAAACTATCAGAAATCTCATGCTGAATGTGCGTGGTGCCGATTGCATCAAATATTGGCCGAGTGTGTTTTTAATGAGGTGATTTCATGGTCCCATTGAGTCTAGTGTGTGCGTGACTGTGTGCGGGTCTGTGTGTGTGTTTGTGCGTCTGTGTGCTGATGATTTTTAATGGTTACTGGAAAGTGGACTGGCCTGGTTTGATGGTTTGGGCACACAAACACTGACCAGATGGGAGATAATGATGAGGGCAATTGTTGAAGCAGTTGTGTTTGTGTGTGTGGGTTTCAGCCTCCATGATGACAGAAGAATGAGGGTGTGTTTCTAGGTGTGTGTTTCTATGTGGGTGTTTCTGTGGGAACAAGACTTTAAGAAAACTGAGGGAATATTTATCGTATATCTTTCCATTGTCCAGTTTGGATTTCACAGTGATGTTAATGTACCATGAAGAGGGAGAAAAAGAGCATGAATGCGAACAGTTTGAAATAAGGAAGCCTGCTGTGAGAGAGAGACCGTGTATAATACAGAGATTTGTTTGGACAGAGAGAGAGAGAGTGTGTGTTTGTGTGTGTGCATGTAGTGTGACAAGGCAATTGAGAAACACATGCTAAGGGGCTAAGACAATGCAATGCAAGAGAAACTCAATGCGCAGACAAAATGGACAAAGTAGGAGTAGTCGTGGAAAATGGAAGATAGAATTTAACCATGCAACAAGTGAGTGAGTTAAAGAGAGAGACGAGAGGGGACCGGTTGTAGAAAGTATAGAAAAGTGGAAAGAGAGGCATCTTGTGTGATACACTGCAGAATCTTCACAATCCAATGCTTTGTAATGGCAACTTGCCCTCTGGAGGCTGGACAACATTACTGCAGCACATGAATAGAAAAAGAAAAACATTTTCATAAGCAGGCAGTTCTCACTACATACTTACTTCAGAATCCACCCATCAAGAAAACAATGACAATCTACCTTCAACCTCTCTTTTTTGAGTTCACTGTTATCGTCTAAGTTCCTGTGGTTTGAGTGCCAAATGTTCGTTATGTAACACTTTCTGTGTTATTTTTACATTTCATTACATTAAGAGCATCATATAAAGCTTACAGTAAGTGAACTTGAGTCACCCAGCATATCACCTTTGTCTCTTGCTTGTGTGCATCAGCCTCGATGGCGCACTGACAACATTTTAGCTACACGTGAATGTTGAAAAGCTGAACATAAACCTTTATTGTTTTATACATTGATAGGACTCCTCTAAAACTGGAATGATCCAAGACAAACCATGAAGTATAGTAACTGTCACTTGAATGAAAAGTTCAACATCTTTTTGAAAAGCTTAGAGAAGTGCACAAAGATATATAGCCTAGTGTACTGAGAGCTACCTTTTAGAGTAGCTTAGTGAAAAGCCTGCAGGTGGAAATGGCTCAACCTCTGAAAGAACAAACAAATCTTCTACTTTCGGGATGGTTACAGTAACTTCCTGCATTAGCATTAAGTTGTCAGGCAACTGACCAATGGAGAGTCCAGCAAATACCCTCGCTTAAAACAACAACATATTGTACATTTAAGAGCTAATGTTTCCCCTTCTGTTAGTTTTGCTCTAAGCTAAGCTATACTAAGCTAGCTGTTTGGCTGCTGCCTTATTTACTTGACAGAAAGTGGCTAATATTTTGTATAGCCTTTACTCTCTTTTGTGTATTTAAGATGAACTTATTTCATCTAGACTGCTGGACTTCTGGCTGGAATAGTTGAAGAAAATGGACCGTTGTAGAGTAAAGTTTTATAATTCTGCTCCGGAATTGAAGCTTTAGTTACGTCAAACACTTAGTCTACAGTTCAAATCTTCAAAAAAAATAATCACAATTCAATTAGAGACATTTCTTTATCTACTTGATTTTGGTGTTTCCTGTTAATAAAAATACAGCAGATAATAGTTCATATTTCCATGGCAACATGTCCACTGTGGGAATATGGTCGATGGCTATTAATGCATTGTTTGAGGTATAAAAAAAAATAGATTTGCTTGTCGCTGCTGTCTTTGACAAAGGTTTCTATTTAAGCATTGTTTGTTTCCATAGCCTGTTCAATCACTTTAGTTCCTTCAAATAACTTCATCCTGTGTGGGTGGTTGTGTGTTTAAGATGTTTGTGCTTTAGTTAGCCAGCCTGTCAGCCTGCCTTTGTTGGTGAGCTGATGCTATTAATGAAAAGGCCTGTCTTCACTCTCTTATCTGGGATTAGCTTGTCTAGGCTGACAGAGTGATTTGTGTGTGAGTGTGTGTGTGTGTGTGTGTGTGTGTGTGTGTGTGTGTGTGTGTGTGTGTGTGTGTGTGTGTGCGTGCGTGCGTGCGTGCCTGTGCGTTGAACAGTGGGCTGTTAAAAGAGAGATTTGCAGAGTTTCACCGTCATGGGCTTGTACACTTTAATAGGTCACTGTTGCACAATGCTAGCACACACAAGTGCACACAACAGACACACGTAGTGTACAAGCCAAATCAGAAGCTGATTGAATTGTGGGACTTCAAAGTGTTTGAGAGCTGATTGGACGCTGGCAGATCAAAATGACTGCTGATTGGGTAAACAGTCGTCCAGCTGCAGAACAGCTGATTAGGGAAAAAAGACATTACTTCTAATAATGAGAATAAAAGCACAGAGGAAGTGGAGAGAAGTGAGTGAAGCTCCAAGAAAAACCTGGTGCATGCTGAGGGAGTTAAAGAAAGGTGTTGATACGATAAACTATATTCATTGATTTGTGTTCTATGAAAATACTTACCTTATGTATTGTGTAGTATTGAATTACAGAACATATTAAGGACTAAACAAAGATAAAGTGGCATTAGAAACTTTGTTCAAGCTGGGAAAGGATTTATTAGAAATCAATTACCTTAACTATTATTACCACCAGCTCCTGTTGTGTGGATCATACCATATAAAACTAGACTTATTAACACCCAACGAGTTAGAACATTGTTATTTCTCAACAAATATTATCTTTGAACATTAACTTGTTGCTTGTATTAGATTCAATTTAGATAAAATATTAACAATATTTGTACAGCAAGTTTATTTACATGTTTGAATTTACTTTGTCTGAAATGTTCCAGTTTGCTTCAAGCCAATCATGAAACTCATCAGCAATCATCATCTATCACTGTCTGATAGATGATACATGCTTCTGGGAATGGCTCTGAAATTCTCAGTTATCCCGGTAAAGCCAGTGGTTAGCACATCTTCCCGACTGAACTTCTATTCTACTCTGTGCGGTGTGTTTCCCTGCAGCATAAAACACATAATTTCTTGGTCCATAACATCCCAGAGCAGCGCCGTTCATCCGTTGCGCCTCAGTTCAACAGTACACCAGCAGCTTCCCTCTGGCTCACTTTAGCAATAAGAGCCCGGAAAAAGAAACCAATTTCTTTACGATTTTCACACAAGTACAAAGAATTACGTTTGCCGAGATAACTACATCATGATGCCAATTTGTGACATCTGTCCTCGAGGAGAAGAAAAAAACATTTAAAATGCTTGTTTGGTGAACGGAGGTCGGATTGATCCCTTCCGATTAGTTCAGTGTCATGTCATGTAATAAGTAATGAGGAAGTGTTGTTGTTGTGAAGCTGATAAAGGGTGGAGAACAGTATAATAAGTGCTGCTCGTTACCAACCTGTATCCATATTAAGTAGAAGTTTATTTTGTGTGCATGTAATTCTTATATTTGCATCTTTCATCTTTTTTTAAACTGCAGAACATAAACCATAAAATTAGATTTCAGACCAACTGTGCTTAGCTCAAGTAGGGATTTCAATCAGAGTGCAGACTATTCCTTTATATAACGAACAGTCACGTACGTTTAATTTACCATGAATTATGTCTTCTCGGCTTATCTTCTTAGATTTGAATCAGCAAAGTTAAAGGTGAACTCAATGCCTATGTGGATTCATGTTTCACTAAAGCAACATATTCCTCTCCACCTGTCTTTCTCTTTACCCAATTTACTGCGCCTCCAGGTTTCCATTCCTACCACACTCTCCCTCCATGCTTCCCCCACTCACTTACCATACAGAGCAGGAAGGTCAAAGATTCATTACTTCTCCGGTGGAATACAAATGTGTGGAGCCCATGGTAGGCGGATGAGGCAGTGGCATAAGACCAGACCGGGGTCACCCGCTCTACTCTGGGGTTGATTGCTCTCTCCTGCTATGCTCTGAGTAACGGACCCATGTTGGCTGAAACTGATGAACACTTTATTATCATTGTGATTTTTTTTTATTTTACACAATATGCCCTAAACCAGTGATTGCATTTAAACCAAATCTCTTGGATGGTGTGGTTTTTCCTGAAACATGCCCAGCGGTCTCCCTCTTTCATTTACTCTGGACTTGGATGTGAGTTTTCTTTCTCCTCATTGATGGATTAATTGACGGCTGGATAGGTGGGTGGGTCGCTGGAGGTAAGAGAAGAAGAACGTTGATAGGAGAGGGTAATAGAAAGGTTAAGTTGGAGCTAAGATAAAAGGAGATTTACTCAGCTGTCTTATCTGAATTATGGAAAGGGAAAAAGACAGGAAAAAAAGGAAGCAAAGAGAGCCAGAATGAGGAAACAGGAGCAAATGAGAAAAAAACAATAAATGAAGGAAATAAAGGGATGTTTTTTTACGGATGATCAAAAATCATCCTTACAACAAAAATGTAGGAAAGTATGCTTAATAGACCCAACTACTCTCATTCATGAAGATAACAAATGGAAATACGAAGGAAGAATTGAGTAGCTTGGGGGACAATTAATTTCTTTCCAAAAAATATTTTAAAAAAATCAACACATCTGTTCTAAGCATTCTTGCTCTGTTGTTCTTGAAAACCATATGGATGAATCACAGCTTTCACAACGTGAGCACACATATAGCCCACACGCAAATACAAAAATATCCACACACTTGCAGAATAAGCCCAAATTGAGACATGCTGTAACTTGGTCCACTGATCCTCTCAAACACACACACACACTGCTGGTTCCAGTGTTGGAACAGGTCCAGAATGAGAAGCTGTTTCTGATGCAGTGGTGGATTTGATACACGCTGATAAGCTAGTGTTGTCTAATCTCATCTCCTCCCCTCTTTTTGGCACCATTTCTGAGCGTCCCTCGCTTTATCACCCTGCCTATCTCCTCTCAAACGTTTAAGATCCAAATCAAGATTGAATCCATTTAAAGAACCCATAATCCACCCTCTTGACCAAAGCTATGAAGACTCTCTTATCCCATTCCATCAGACTAAAGAGACGGATTTAAATCTTGATATTTAAATCTTTTGACATCATGAAGTATCTTGACGTAAAGACTCTCTTATCTCATTCCATCAGACTGAAGAGACGGATTTAAATCTAGATATTTCAATCTTTTGACATCATAAAGTATCTTGTTTCTTACCTCTTTAACAGCTCATTAAATGGATACTTAACCCATTTGCATTAAGCATTGTATCAGTAGTAAACTGGTAGTATTTTTGAGTGGTCGTGCATCCAGCCCTCATTTCCCCCTGAGACTGGAAAGTTCTGTATTTCTAAGTCTGAAAAGGAGCTTCCAGTGATGCAAATATCGTCATATTGTGTCACTTGAAGCTGTTTCGGTTAGCATGGTGAAACTACAACGCTAGTTCTTCATATTTTCAACCACTGAAGCTACAGACCAATCACAGATCAGTGGGTGGGAACTCACTCCCAGAATCGAAACTTCTATTCTAACATCCGCCATATTGCTTGAAAGCTATGCTAACAGGCTCTATGGAGAAAGCTGATAATGCCGAAAAAATATAAATATAGCGGCGAGAAGGCTGCTGCCGACAGGCCGTTCTTGTGTTCTGGCTGCTGCGGCCAAGATTGAACCTTTGGGTCATCACATCATTGCATCATTTTGGCCCAAACACTGACATACACATATGTACACACACACAAATGATGCAGAGACCATGACATTCATCTCAAAGCAGGAAACCTGCATTTAGCCAACCATTAAAGCCTTCCTGAAATGTCAGTGTGCTGTTGTTGTGTGTGAACACTGACCTGTTTTCCCTTGTGTGTATGTTTTTTGTGTTTGCCGCGTGGCTAATGGAGAATTTCTCCCAGATAAGCTAACACAGAGAGACACCGTGTGTGTGTGTGTGTGTGTGTGTGTGTGTGTGTGTGTGTGTGTGTGTGTGTGTGTGTGTGTGTGTGTGTGTGTGTGTGTGTGTGTGTGTGTGTCTGCGTTTGTGTGCACATACACTATGTGACAAGCCTGCCAAGGTGGCATTTGGTGAGCAGCTGGATGGTTGTGATACTGAATCCTTGATGCATTTATTATCGCTTACATGTTGTTCTTCAAGAGCATGAAGGACTTTGAGTTCTCTTTGCAGTATTTTCTCTTATATGTACATAAGGGATGAGGCTATAACTGGTGGCTGTGATCATCCTCCCTGTCCCAACAGGCTGAGAAGAAATCATTTCCTAAAGTGAACACATTGTAACAGACACAAGAGAAAACTGTTCTTGTTTTGTGCAAAATGACAGCAGTGTTTAGCGGACCAGGAACAGACTACACAATATGTGTGTCCTCCCGGGACAAGGCAGGTAAATAGTTTGAGACCTACTAATCTCAGCCTGCAGACTTTCATGACTAGACTAATGTTGATTTGTTAAAATGAAGCAACTGCCATATTCCCAACACCAAAGACACATTTTTTTCCAGTCATGGTTTATGGTAAAGATGGGCGCTGCAATTTTACTTTCTAGTCAGTTTAGAGAATGGGGAGTGTGTTCGCTTGCATGTCCTCTTTTTTGCAATGCCATGTATAAAGCTGTGTATAGAGACATAAAGATCTGTTTTTAAGGCTCTATGTCACAGAACACATATTAGAAGTTGTCAAACTTGTAAATGGTAATGTAAAGATGATGCAACCATGATGTATCCCTTTGACTTACTGCCTACTCTGAGGCTTAACAAGGCCAGGAGTAACCCTATTTAAGATTAAGATTAAGATTTACTTTATTGATGGGAGCGAGGAGCAGCCGGAGAGTCTGTGCCGTTTATTACAACAAGAGCCCCGGCTTCGAGGGGCTCTTGTTTTTACACTCTGTTAATCATCCTGAGCTGATGGTGGGGGAGGGGGTTTGGTGCCTTGCTCAAGGGCACCTCGGCAGTGCTCAGGAAGTAATCTGGCACCTCTCCAGCTACCAGACCAATTTCCAGATTTGGTCCGCACCGGGACTTAAACCGGCGACCCTCCGCTTCCCAACCCAAGTCCCTACAGACTGAGCTACTGCTGCCCTACTTGGAAGGGTTAATAGGATTTCTAGCAGTAGCAGACAGTATCAGCATCCACCTGAAATGAAACTCTTGAACCTTCAGTCAAACCAGAGAAGCAAAATAAAATTCATTTAATGAGGCCTCACAGATGCTGTATTATTTGTCCTCTGCAAAGATTCCCTCCCATCAGGTCAATTGTCTGATCTGATCCATGTCATAGGGGGAGAACTGGGGCTGATGGTTTGAAATTAAAAGCATGCAGCTTTGACACAGAAGACAGTTGTTCATCCCACCAACTTTCATTTTAGGATTGGTAAAACCAAACATTAGATATTTTCCTTCCAATGACAAAATCAGAAAACATTCATATGGGTTGTTTTTTTAGGCTAAAGTTAAAGACAACAAACAACATGGCACACGGAAATTGCATTAAAATAGTTTATATGTTAAACTTATCAAATTAAATTGTGAGGTTGTGTGTTGTTGCTTATTTTGGGGGGTTTTATGGCCTACGGATGTTTTTATTCTCAGGACCGAAAGTCAAGATTTGCCTTGGTGGACAATTTATTTGATCTTATCAGTACAAGTCCAAGTAGCGGTTGTTATATATTAAGCTTATACAGTAGGTATTAATTGATTCCAGCAGTTTAATCGCACAACAACCTTGTTTGGAGAATAACTTCCAGTTGAAATAGACTGCCTTGAGAGCGCAGCCGCAAACGAAAGGACACAAAAAATCAATAAAAAAAGGAAATCAAGTGCTAGAGAGACAGAGATTGAGGAAGAAAAGTGAAAGAATGAGAAAGAGATTGATGTGAAGCCTCTCCACACACTCCACTGCCCTCTAATTACTGAGCCCACACAGTGTTATTCATCACCTGCTCCACAGTGTGTGTATGTGTAATTTATAGACTTACTATATGTCTACATGCCCGTACTCAAAGAGAAGAGTGCATATAGGTGGTAGGTGCTCATGTGAAACACTGAAAATAAGAGACTTCGCGCATCTGAATATATATATTTTAGCCCTTGTACAAGCCAAGCATTCCTCAGTGCTTACGCAGTTTTCTCATTCTAAGTAGTATGTCTTTTTTGTTTGTGTTTAAGCCTGAGAATATTTTTGCCTAGAAGACACAAAGCCTGACATGAATTCTTCCATCTCTGTCTTTTTCTCTTAAGGAAAGTGATTGAAGGAGTTTTTCAGAGGAAGTCAGTGTTTTTCTGCACAGGAACTTGTCAGACCATTTTCTCTGTGTGTGTGAGACTAGAAATGTGTGTTTATGTGTGTGTGTGTGTGTGTATGACTGATTTGAACATCCCCCTGAGCGCAGACTATATATTTTAAAGCATACAGCCACACTCCTCACTTGGCGAGCGCAAGTAGAGATGAGCTGCAGTCCACATCTCTTGATCTCTTATAACCAATGAGAACGCACCTTCTGGGCACGCTCAGTGAACAGCGAGGGAAAACACACATGCAAAATCACTGGGAGAGTGAGAGATATAGTTTTAGTCTTCATCTGTGTTTGTTCAGGTTTTGGTGTAAGTTACATTAGCATTTACTATTTTTCTTCTTCTTCTGACAGGGTATAACACAAATCTCTAATCTCACACACACACACACACACACACACACACACACACACACACACACACACACACACACACAGAGACATAGACACACACAAACTGGAGTGAGGAGTGTGTCAGTGACATTTAGAGAGTGACAGAAGGTTGTAGAGGGATGAGGTAGATTTAGAGGCATGAAGCGAGAGAGTAACAGAGAAAATTCAATTATATAGACGCTATATCAGCAAAATGTGACCGAGGATGGAAAGAGTGTGTAAGACAGAGTTGGGGAGAAAAAGAAAGAAATTACTCTTGGATAACCACTTTATCAGTATGGCACCTAACTGAGCATGGAAATAAAGAATTGAGCTGAGAAGGGAGTGTGCATGTCAGGCACAGAAAGAAAGTAAAGAGAGATAGACGATGAACAATAGAAATACAATAAAAAAGACAGAGTTTGAGAGAGACATGTGTCAGAGGCGTCAGAGACATGAATATAGATGTACTGTGGAGCCTGCAAAATGTGGAAAAACTGAATGATCCCAAAAGAAAATGTTTAATGCTTGATCTGTATATTCTTACCAATAACACAGAATTTCAGTTTACCTACAATCAGAACCTCTGTTGCACAACAGGCATCAGCTTCCTCGTAGTTGTTCTTTATTTATATACAGAGTGTGGAATTTGGGACTGCTTGCTTGAGAGGTGTTAGTTTCCTTCCTGAGTACTGCTAAGGTGAGCCACTGAGCAAGGCACTGAACACCACCTACTCAGGCCGCCAGTCCCTGTGCAGTCCCCTCACTCTGACATCTCTCCATTAATGCAGGTCTAAAGGTCCTGTTTGTGCTTTCCGGCTTCTGTGTGGGTGAAGTGTGTCTCAAAATAACAGGGTGAAAGTTCAATGCCCCATCGGGATGAGAAAAGTACATAATATTAAAAAAAAAAAAAAAAAAGGTTTTAAATGAAATTAAATAATGTTACACAATGTGGAAAGTAATTCTGTTGATTGTCTGACACTATCCCCTTGTTGCAACAAAAGCATGCAAACAATTTATTGTTCTATTGATGCTCTTAAAACACCTGTTTTAAGTCAATAGGTTTGGTGGCTTAGATAGGATCACAACTCCCCTTACCCTGGACTGTGTCAATCTATACCCAATGCTTGAGGACCGTCCTAAAAACTCTCAGTTGTAAGCTCATTGATTAGCTATCTCTTCCTCCATCTGGCATTATTATTTCAAAAATAAGATGACGTGGATTGGAATTTAACTTGGATCCTTTTGTTATACTTACTTTTTGTAAGATTGTAGTCTTAGCTATATGCAAGAGGTCCAATACACTAATTATCAGCCTTTTTACAAATAGTGAGCTGTACATAAAGGCCCCACTTTAAAAAAAAAACCCACTGCTGTCATCTATAATCCTTGTTGAGTTGCTTATCAATGGCTGAATTTGGTAGAAGTGAGTAACTACAAATCATCTGATACAACTGCCTTTCACTTACAGACCATTTGAGTTTTAACAAAAAGCTACAGCTAAATATAAAACAGTGAGGTCAAAAGTGGTGCAGGATTTGGCATGAGTCAAAACTATATGGAACCACAGGGACCATTCAATGATACAAAATTTACATTAAGGCATTGACACTGGTTAGCTCACAGTTTTAGCCCCAAGATGTGGCATCTGATATGAGCCTCTTTTCATTTCCTTGGACACACTACTTTCTCTTTGGGTGACCCGACATTGTCATTTTCCCATATGTGGGCACCCCAAAATCAAAACTCCCTGTTACAGGAACAAAAGCAAGTAGGGACTGTGTGGGAGTGAAGGGCGTAAACAGAACAAATGACATAACTCAGGCAGAGAGTCTTGTTTTATAATTTATTACCAAGTCTTTGTGTGTTTGTGTGTCCAAACCATGAGGCCATTGCTCTCTACACTGACCTTGCACTGTTCATTTGTAGTTCATGATTTGATTTGTTCCAAGTGCTCACCCTGAAAAGGAAGCATTTATTTTTAATTACATTAAACAAGGTACATGACCCCTTTAGGAAACTATTGGTTCTATCACAGTATATTTATCGTTGTGTTAACCCATGCTAATTTAAAGTAATTGCACATAGGATCTGGTTCGTGACTTTTGCTTAATGACTGAAATATCTGGCTGTCTTGCAACATTATGTGCAAGAGAGAAGGCCAGGAAGCAGTGCCAACAGCAACGTTACATTTGTGGAAACTGCACATCTCATTTTGACACAATTGTAGTGATAGATTAAGCAAAGTCAGCTTAAAGTGTTGACTTGACTTTATAAAAGACGATGTCTTCTTTTATTATATTATATGACACGTTTAAGGGCGATACATTCATGCATTAAACCCAACATGACATATTTTAAAATAAGGCACTTGCTACTGCTAGTTTGGCTCATCTAAACCTCTGATTTCAACATTGTTCCATGCAAACTCAAAATCCTATTCCATCTACTAGAAATGCTGCTTGCATCTTGTATTTAATGAGATAAAGATTTTTCCAAAAATGTCCTTTTAAAGATCCAATTAAGCCTGAGATGTTTTTCATACAGCAATGCTTAAAAAAAAACCCTGTGGTTTAAAACTATGATATTACATGAAAACAAGCTCTACATCTTGTAGGATGGAACTAAAAATCAAGATTTTCTTCCATTCTATCATGGATCTTTTTGTGTGAAATAGTTACAAAAAGGCATTGAAGTCCTCTAACACTGCAGGGAAAAAATTTGATTTGATATAAAATACTCATCTTGAAAAAGGATTTAGACAGTTTTTTGTTTTTTTTACATTTGTATGCATCACAACGTCTTTAAGAGGTTAATTGTATGCAGTGAAGTCATGTCTGGTTCATTCATTATTAAGCGAATATCTAAATTCAATCACACATTTTATGTATTTGTAGGAGTATTTTTCTATTAAGCATTATTCATTATAGTTGAATGCATTAAAAACTTCATGCACAAATAAGAAGAAGATATGTCGGCACAGAAGGGAAGGAGGAAGTCATGAGTTACAAACAGTTTGAGACATGCTACAATTTATGAGCACACTTTCCAATTGAGGAAGAAAAAAATTGAAAGGACGCAGAGTGAATGATTGATTGATTGGATGATTGATTGATTTATAGGACTTTCAAACTCTTGCCATCCTCTTATTCTCTTTCCTCTTACTTTGTTCACCTCAGGCGAGGATGATGATGACGAGGAGTGCGGGGAGGAGAAGCTGCCGTCATGTTTTGACTACGTCATGCACTTCCTCACCGTGTTCTGGAAGGTTCTGTTCGCCTTCGTCCCGCCAACAGACTACTGGAACGGCTGGGCCTGCTTCGTAGTCTCCATCTGCATGATCGGACTTCTCACGGCCGTCATCGGTACGGCGACAGCTGATATTGTGACATAATTGCATTTAGGCAAATTTAATAAAGGATGTTGATGTCAGTTGTACAGTTTTTGGGGACATTTGGGGATAAATGGCATGCAGCGTTGGAGTCTAAGACAAATTATCATACACAGATAATATTATGATGATGATTTTGTTTTCCTATCATTCCAGGGGACCTGGCTTCTCATTTTGGCTGCACAGTGGGCCTGAAAGACTCAGTCACAGCTGTAGTATTTGTTGCATTGGGAACCTCTGTACCAGGTGAGTGTGTGTATTTGTTTACACACCCATTATGTTGTCATTTATGTGTAGAATTTGTCCACTGTTTTATCATTGTTAAATATCCTTTCCTATTTTATTTTAATGCCAGACCTTTCTCTCTTACACATTCAACATTTAGCTTCATAAACCCTGTATGAGCTTAAATAGCCCCAAGGTCTTTCAATTTAGGATTACATTTTTGTTCATCAATTATCCCCTTCAGGGAGTACCTGACATTTTCTCTGCAATTGCTTCAGTTTTTATTACTCAAAGCTTTAGTCCTCCCATGACTTTAACAGAGTGTCCCTGCTGCATTAAAATCTGTTTTATGAAATGCCACATTAAAGTAAAGCTCTTGTATTCAACAAGTACGATGCAATCAACCTAATCAATGGAAGGCGACACAAATTGTTGCAACTGCAGAATTAGTTGTAGAAATATTCAAGTTCACCAAGATTTATATTTGATTAGTGACAGTTCAGTGATGTGATGACAAATTTTGATCAAATTAAATATTCATGACAACGTTTTTTTAAATGCACAATTTGTGTTACATGTGAGGCTTTGAAAAAAGAAAAACTATAGGCTAGCTGTAATCTTTCTCAAATCTAAAAGTTTCATTGCTAAAGATTTGCTAAACAATCAAAATATTGGCCATCTTAAAACTTTCCCTGCTGTGCCACTGAAGGACATTTAACAATGACTGCCCCAGTCTCTCCAGTGTGTCTTTATATGTGCGAGCTGGTTAGAGTGTTATAGTGCAGCCTGCAGACAGCGGCATGGATCATGCTCTAAATGTGAAGAGCCACCGACGACAGCAACGGCTGGCTGAGTATGCTTTAACCTTGGCCTCTGTCTCCTGCTACTGCACACAGACACACACTGAACACACACCAGGACATTCAGCACATGCTTGAAATCTAGATGTATTACATGCAGAAACAATGGCATCTTCAGCAACTGTAATTACTTCGACCGAGAGACCCACATGTATGCACCCTACGGACATATTAAAGCCTGAAATAGGTTTTGCACCTTTGCACATACACAAATACAGCCACACACACATGCACACACACACCTATATTGTGACCACCATGTTCTATTAGCATAGGGCAATCTGTCATGTCTGGCTCAGGTGGTCTCTGTCCGCCCATTTAGGGAGCTCAAGGGTGAAAGTGATTTATGACATACGACTTACACACATGCACACAAATATACACCGCACATACACACACACATTACACATTACACATTACACATTGCTTTTACAAGAAATGCACAGATACATATAATGCAGAGAGCTACCAGAATGGAAACTACGTGCCTCTGTCTTTCTTTAAGGCTCCCAGCCTTATTACCAAACACACACTGTGCTTTGGTAGCATGCTGATTAACCCCGTTTATCACAGTTACCAAGGCTAACACACATACGCACTCACAAACAGCCCCCCCCCACTACTACACCCCGGCACACACAAACATACAGTAGAGGAAAGGGAAAAAACATTAACAGCTGTGCTCTTAAAAGAGAATAATAAAGTGGAGGAAAAAATGGTGGTTGGTTTAGATGGTTTAGGATTCAGGCAAATCCTCTAAGCCTCATCGATTTACAAGATATAAAATACGTTGACGAAAAGTGCAAAATCTGCTGGATTGACAGTCGCATATTAAACATTTAGTTCTAAAAATAAATTAAAAATAGACTTTACTAGAGATCAACAAAGAATTCGAGACATTTTATGAGTAGACATCCTGTCAAGGTTGAGAACAATTTCTGAACCAGGGAAAAAATTATCATTAATTAAATGAAAATGAATAATATTTTTATGTACCATCATTACATATGTTGGAGCAAACGCACATAAAACAGGAAAGATAAGATGGCAATGTTTAAAACTTGTTTTCTGATTCTGGTATACAGCATTCACATATTGATCCAACTACCTTTGATAAAAAAGAAAAAAATTGATTGGCTTTTTTGTCTTCACTTACTCACAAACAAACCTAATCAGGCTGCATTTACACTTCTTTTGAATATATTCACAGTCACATTCAAAAGAAGATTATTTGTAAAAATGTTTGTACCCCTTCAGCTTTTGTCTGGCTACAATATCTACACAAATTTTCCACTGTGCAACAATTTAAAATGTGAAGATCTCGCCAAGAGCTAAGTTGCAGATCTCATTCAACTTTCCTGTGTGTATTCATACCCCAAGAAGATGATTCCTAAAGGTTTCTTTTTTATCTTTGCTGTATCCCCACCACCAGGCAAAAATGTACACATGCAGAAAGAGTGACAGATTGCCTTGAGCACATAAATGCCCTCAAGTGAGTTCTTCCATTTTAAGAGGCAAGAGGGAACAGAAGAGAGAGGAAGAGGAGGCAGACGGAGCGAGAGAGAGGGAGAGAGAGAGAGAGAGAGAGAGAGACGGGTTGATTGACAGACAGGCAGACGAAAAGGGCAGATATCTCTCCAGGGATGAATACTCTCAGAGGGAGCTGCAGAGTGGAACCTGTTTCACACACATGCACACACACATGCCAAGGCCTAACATTCAGGCACCCACGCACTCACCCACTCAATCAGGCGCACGAGCTCTGAAAGAGCAATTGATGAACAACACACACATGCACAGGCCTCTACCAGCTGGTGGAGGCATGGCATTAGATTGGAACCGGGTGGTACTAACACACATAGACTGTGTACATGCATGAGACTTACAGAAACACACACTAAGGCAAAGAAGCAGAGAGGCATGCAAAAATAGCCTCAATACACACACACACACACACACACACACACACACACAAACAGGCACACTCTCAGCAGGCTTGTCCTTGAAGCTGAAAGGTGTACGAGGAGATTTATCTTTGCGCGACTCTTCTTTGGCCCATTGCCTCTCTTCTCCGTAACCCTTGTCTGCCACACCCATCATCATCTTTTCCAGCACCAGTTTGGCTGCCAATTTAAGAAAACCTTCTCCACTCATGTTCTCTATTTCTTCTTCACACCCTTGCTTTTTCTCTTTCAATTTTTATTGTTGTTTTCTGACGATATCTGGCAGAGAAAAGAAAAATAACATGAATAACTAACAAAGGGAAGATGGCAAGGAAATTATGGAGAGAAAAGAGTGCTTACTGACCACTTGGCTGTTTGCTCAGTCATTGTGCTCTCAGCGAAGGGCCTATTGTCGAGATTTGGCAAGGTCTCAACACTTTCAGTACCGCTAGGAGGACCATGCCTGTGGAGCTGCTGTAGCTTGGCAGGCACGAAACCAGGGGAACATTTGGGGACTAAGCAGCGTCATGCTGATTAGTTGTCAGGCCAAGATTTGTTTGCCCCTGCAAACTGAGACTCAGCCTTGTAAATTATTGATCTTGGACCAAATCTGGTCTGTGCTGGCTGCCAGCGACAGACAGTGTAACAGGATTAAAGATTTGGTTTCTAATTTAAGGTTCCCTGTTTAAATGTGGAAAACGGGATTTACACAGTGTTCTGTATTCATAATTATAAGTGTTCTGCATTTATCAAGAAGGTCCTTTTGGGTAACCTTGTTCTCGTGCAACTCACAAATGACTGTGTTCAACTCCAGGTGTGAATTTGTTTATACCAAATATTCAGAATATTCAGCCTATTATACTTATTTCACAATGTACTGTATAGCACATTTAGTATTATGAAGGACATACCAAAGTTACTTTGCCAAGGCAACATCTGTTTTAACCATTCTATTTATTTGGCAAAAGTGTTGTGGTTCAATAACAGATCTGGTTGTTGTGAAAGGGTAGGGGTCATATCCACAATCAGATTATTTAATCTTGTCTAAACTCTGGGAGTAATTCTATAAACAAGATTTAGACAAGACCCAAAGTTTATTTCTTAATCCATTTTGTATTTACTGCTCTCTGGAATGATCACTCATAATTTCCTGCTGTCATTGTCAAGGGTTTTCAAACGAGATAACAGCTGTTTTCATCGGATAACCACATCTTTCCAATATCACTTCAACGCACTCTCATTGTTCGCCTGTCATCTTACAAAATACACACAGTCACAAATAAGACCTATGGACTTGCATTAATGGAGAGATGTCAGATTGAGGGGTCTGCACACCGGTTGCGCCCAAAGCAGTTTGGGTTCTATATGTTTTGCTCCAAAGGAATTTTGCCAGTACTCAGGAAGTGAACTGGCATCTCTCAAGCAACCAGACCAATTTCGATACTTTGGGCTCTACCGGGACATTATACAGAGACCCTTTAGTTTCCAAGCCAAAGTCCCCACAGAGCTCACTTGAGTCACTAAATCTATTACACACTAGAGGCATTACTGCTCACACCACATAGTTTGACTTTTGTTTTAAAGTTATTCCAGCATAATTAGCCAATCACACAATTTCATTCATGACTTTCTGACTATTATATTCCTCAAAGAGAACCATGTAAATTGGAGAAATTATCATGTAAATTTTGCTGAAGGACCAAAGGTTTTTGTTCCTGTTTTACAGATTTCAGTCAGAAGCAAGTAATGAAGGAAAATTTAAAGCAAGCCTTGATTTAATCAATCTGTCTCCTTGTCTTTCTTTGCACAGATACCTTTGCCAGTAAGGTAGCTGCTATCCAGGATCAGTATGCAGATGCATCCATTGGTAATGTGACGGGGTCCAATGCTGTCAATGTTTTCTTGGGCATTGGGGTAAGTACTAATTTAAGGATTAATGGATTAATTCAAGCTGGTTTTCATTATTGTGTTTGTCGTACTCCCATACTATAAACTTATTGTTATAAACATTTGCTTCTGTCCTGGGTTTTTTTTTAAATTCTGCTGATGTTTGACAGGTGGCGTGGTCCATTGCTGCCATCTACCACAACAGCAGAGGGGAAGACTTCAAGGTGGATCCAGGCACGCTGGCCTTCTCCGTCACGCTCTTCACAATCTTTGCCTTCATCTGTGTTGCCGTACTGATGTACCGAAGGCGGCCAGAGATTGGTGGAGAGCTGGGCGGGCCCAGGACTTCGAAGGTCCTGACCTCCATGCTGTTCTTCAGTCTGTGGCTCCTCTACATTCTCTTCTCCTCACTGGAGGCCTACTGCCACATCCAAGGCTTCTAAGATAACAGCAGATGATGAAGATAAGGGTAGGACGGAAGGATAAAATGGAGGGAGAAACTATAAGGGGAGGTGGATAAATGGATGGATTTTGAAATGAAGGCTCAACGATCATCATTCCCTATCTTTACGCAATAGACTGAGTGAAGGTTGATTGGATGGCTGTACAGATGAGGGAATGCATTGAAGCATCTAAAACCGGAATGGAAGGAAGGACAGATGCATGGAGGTAGAGATCGTAGGAGCTAGAAAGCTCAGAAGGAAGCTCTGAAAGAAATAATTAACTAAGGAATACATTTTTTTTGGTCTCGATATATAAATTTAAAACAATCAAGTTGTCTTAAACCCATCCCTGTTTTAAGCCCAATAAAACACATCCTCAACTTTGTTCCAGCTGGTTCAACTATACAAAAAACAAAATTTAGTTTTATGAAGACAGCAAGCGAAAGGTTAAAGTGACAGACGCACCACCACAACTCCTCGGAAACATAGCATCAAAAACAAACTATCTCATTAAATCCCATCCACATGGGGTAGTGCTGCTCATTCTTCATTCTACAGTTACAGGCACCAATGAGATGGAAAAAGAACAGCTAATATCTGTATCAGTATGTAAATGCATGGCCTGACTATACTGAAAACACAATCAAAAGAAACTGGATGTATTGCAACAACTGTTTAATGACAACAAACTGTGTGCGTGTTGGTGTGTGAGTGTGTTTCTGTGCTCGTGCGTTGTTGGAAGATGGTCAAGTACTGTGAAAAAAAACCCGACTGATTATGCTGTCGCTATGTGAGACAGAATATGCTTTCGTATTCCAGGTCTTTTTGATTCTTACCCTCCAGGTCTGTAGAAAAGCCGTGTCAGACTATTTTATGTGAGGGCAAGTTCAATGAAGCAAAAATGCTTTGAAGGTTAGAAATGTAAATACAACGAGCTGAAGGTAAATAACAGCTCCAATATGGTTCTTCTGAATGTCTTGGTCATGCCATACGCTCCTGAACGGGCCCTCTCTCTCTTTGTTGCTTTATACTGTAGATATAAATGATTTAAGGTCTGATTTGAATCAAGAAGGGGTTAGTGTGCTTTTACCTTTAATAGGCCATGTCTGAAAAGACAAAACGGCCACTCTACCGTTTAAAACTGTTAGAGAAATAATAACCATTGCATTAATACTAAGGTTAATTGTGCTTGTTCATTTTTGTTCATTTTTTAAACTGTGGAATTCAAATCAC
Organism: Labrus bergylta; assembly: GCF_963930695.1. Classification (NCBI taxonomy): domain Eukaryota; kingdom Metazoa; phylum Chordata; class Actinopteri; order Labriformes; family Labridae; genus Labrus; species Labrus bergylta. The sequence continues at coordinate 16,476,527 of NC_089204.1, read as the reverse complement.
TGATTTTCCATCAAGGGATTGTCACCTTCATGCGACAATTGTGACATTGCAATAGACTTTGAAAAAATTAGGTACCGCCCTCTGTGAAACCTCATAGGATGTCTGTTTTATAACTTCATCTGTCATTGTTTATCTCATATTAATGCCCAATGGTTCACTCAACAGCTCCAGACATTATCTCTGTGTGTCTTAAGCACCTGGCTGGTCAGTGGACCAATCCAAAATATTCAAGGGCTTTCTATGAAACAACCACTAATCCCTAACCACCCAATTTATAATTCTTCAGATAGATTGGTCTTCAGGGAGATCTATAACAGGGATTGTTATTACTTCACATAAGACACCATCTGCTCAGTTGAAAGGACATTACTTACAGTAACACAGCTACATTAATTGGAAGACATTGTCACCCAGAGTGTCAAGGGACATCTTAATATTGGAGAAGGTTACATAAAGATTTTTAACCCTTTTTTTGGAATCTGCAGTTGGTTATGAGGACTACCAATACATTAGCCTTATTCCAAACCAAACCATCAAAGCAATGTTCTTCTGCTTCAACTCATAATAATATTGCTGATTTCTTCTACCCTTCAGGCATATGGCTCATTAATGCTTTAACCCAAATTATGTGGTATTGTTTATTCATTTAAGGTCAGGTGTTTGCTCAACCAGAAGTATTCTGTAACACACTTTATTCCAAGCTTTACCCCTGCCTTCGAAATGAACCATTGACTTTTCCATTCAGCAGCTAGTTTTCAGTCTTAATATTGGAGCCATCAGATGAAGATATAGTCCAAAAGTATTTGCTGCTGGTGAAGAAGTAGTCTCACAAACAGATACAATTTATGGTAGATAACCCCTGATAGGCACATTGAATATCTATAACCAAGTTGATAAACTGTTAGTAAAACAACCCCCAGAAATTGCCCCATTGGGACCTGTATCATAAAGTGAGTTGTCAGGTTCTGTTTGGATTACATTGTTCTGGATCTAGTATAGCCAGTCGCAGATAATCTAGTGGCCCTGTAAGGCTGGATTTCATAGTTCATAAAAACAACATGCAACATTAACACATTAAAACGAGCATGTTTAAAAACTCTATTTGTCATGTTTTCAGAGCAAAAGCTGGCAAAATGCATCCCATGTAAGAGCTAAGACTTTTAAATGCCCATGTCTGGCTCTATAGGCTAGCTAGTAAACATATGTCAAAATGTGCTTTCAGGAGCATGGACTCTATAAACACTAAAATATTCAACTAGGGAGTAGTCGGATAGACCACACTAAACTGCAAGAGCAACTTACAGACATTACCAGACACTAATTTTCTGGGAATCATCTTTCCTGAGTCAGTCATACAGATACATAAAATGGAAAAGTGGCTTAAAAACTTACATGTGGAAATCTTCAGGCCTACTGTATCTCGACTATCAGAGAGGTTTACATTTAAGACTGTTAACTATTTTACTTGGTCAGCCAAAATCACAGAGAACTCAACTTTCACAAAACTTACTGTATATGTCCATTGTTTCTTAAATGGCACTATACAATATGCATCTGAATTGGCCAGAATTTTCCTGCTGATGTTGTGTTTTTTAACTTGATGTATAAGTAGTATTTAATTGTCATCTGTAAAGTAAGTAGTCTGGGCTAGTTGTAATCCATTTCAAACTTGGCAAAAACCTTGCCACAGACAGCTTTCGACCCCTGTGAGAGAGTAGACCTCAGCAGAGCAGTGGATTGGATGAGTTTGGCAAATCCCCAATGTCTTCAGGACATTTTATAGAAAGGCTTGAGCCTTTGATTTCAGTAATTTATATATTTGTCATTTTCTCATTCCTGAAATGATGCACCCAAAATATGGAAACCTTTAAGACTGACTCAATGATTCATTGTTTCAGTATCTAGTCCAACACCAGGGTTCCAGCAATATGGTTTGGAATCCTGAAATCTGTCCACTTCACAATTGAATAAACATTGCAGCATACAGTGCTGTGTTTTATAGAGAACCAAAGCCTATTAGAGAACCATTTAAAGAGTAAACGATTGGTATGAACTCTAATGTTGAATCACCCTTTGAACGCTTGGTATAAAATGAGATTGTTTAGTTACAACTTGTATTTGCCAAACTCTACCCAGTGTGCGGCTCTTCATTAGAGCAGCTGTTCTTTTGAAGGCCTTGGAGTGGCAGTTTACCCCTGTTTTTGCCAAAGGGAAATCTTTCTATCAAAAACGTAATATTTACAGTCGGACCTGTAAAGGGTTTTCTAACCAATGGATCTTTCTAAAAAAAACACCAAATATTATTCATGTTTCATTAACACTCTAGACCGACACAAAAAATGCCTTGTCGTTGTTTAAACCTAACCAGAATCTTTCTATTTACATTTGTTATGCATTTGTCTCTTCACTGGCATGGAGCTTAAGGTTTATACACTGTAAAAAGTTATGCTAGCTTGCGCAACAAAAAAAAAAAAGAAGAAGAAATAACATTGTGAAAGCTGTTTGCCTCACTTTTTGAGTAACTTCAACAGGGTATAAATTATCTTTGAGATTGCTTAGTCATGTTGGATTTACTTAAAAGTGTGCCTGCTGCCTAATTTGTCAGAGTGAACTAGTGCAGGAATGAAAAGCTTGCAGTAGTGTAGTTGTTGGATCACATTAGTTTGCCGCACAAATTTTCCAGAAGCCAACATTTTGTATTGATATGAGCTACTTCTTTTGCTACACCTACTTTGTGTCACCACCTCTTTCAGTGTATTGACCTTGACTTAGAAGCTAGTCTGATGTGAAGCATACTGCAGATTAACGACAGCTGTTCAAAACCCCATGGGGTTTGGACCAAGGTTGGAAGCTAAAAACTGGCTATCATCAACTAGCAATTTTGCCCTCTTTACCTGCAACAATTGTAAGTACCAAACCAAGTTATTTCTCTACTTAACTTATTTCTCCAGACAAGGGGATCACAATAGCAGTTGAATATAGCTTCCTACCTTGGTTTGAGCTTTTGAGGTTTGAAGGGTCAAAGGTTAGCCAGGCCACCGCTGTAAATAGAACACTAAGAGCAAGCAAGGAGTACATAAATGAGCTGTAGACTAAGGTAGATGTTTTTTATTCTTCTATACTGGGGTTTTAAAAGGTTCACAAAGTCTAAAAATTGAAGGAAAAGTATTGCACTGGTTCCTGTTGCTTGTGTGAAACGGCTACTGCATTGTTTTGTCGGAAAAACTTGCTTCAGATGTAAACAACAACAACAATAACAGGTTCTTTTTGGACTCTGATGTTCACAATAATAATGTCGTACGTTGAAAAAAAAATACAATGGTGTTGAATCAGTTGTGAACCATTTGCAATGTTGCTTCTGATGTAAAGATCAATGCTGTGTTTTTCGTTGCCTCGTTTACTTCTTAACTGACTGTCTGACAGACTGAGGAATAAGTGACTGCAACAGCAAACAGACAGGGAGAAAAAAAACAAGTGAAAGAAAGGAAGGATAAACAACCCTGTTGGTACACGCTGAGCAACGTCATTCTGAGACGTTGGGGGAAAAAAACATTGCCAGAGCTATTCTCCACCCTTAAAGTGACATTTAATGAGTATAATGTAAACGGACGGTGATAAGAGGAGGATGGAGGAGAAGATGAGTAGGAAGAGGATGAACATTAAAGATAAAAAAAAGATGAAGTTACAGCCATACCTTGATTTCTGGGTCAGTGAGATTGAAATGGACTTCTCCTGCCCAGCATGTGTATTGTTATGGTGTCTCTCTGCCCCTCTGTGTCTCTTCCCCCGCTTTCTCTGTCTTTCCTTTTCTGCTGCTAAAGCAACCAAAAACAGGCAGCAATCCTTTTGTTTCGTCTTTTCTTCTCTCCTTTTTCCCCCTAAAAATTCCCTTTTCGACCCTTTGTCTCCCTTTGCCACGTTTTCCATATTTTGGAATGTCAATGTGCTACTTGTTGACACTGTGCATGAATGATAACATGTCTGTATATAGTATTAGAGACTCGTATCCCATTCCCCTGGTGTTGACAAAATAATGGTTAGAATGTTGTACAGATTCAGGTTTTCTGTTCATCTTTATATTCTGTTCAGTTACGTTTTTTTTAATGTATGTAGAGCTTAAAAACAGTATGTTTTAATTTAAACGAAGACAAAAGTCGTCTTTTGTTTTGAAATAACTTGCACATTACTGATAAATTAATTAAGTTTTTTTTGTTAAAAAGGCAATATCTGCTGTTATTGAATGAAAGATGAGATCTTAAAGGAGTTATGTATCTTAAATCAATAATCTATACGGAAGTTGCATGGGTTATTTGTACAAAAAAAATACACTGCTTGCTACTTCTAATACTGTGGCTGTATTCTCTGACAGAGGGTGAGGAATACTGTATGTACATCTAAAGGTTATTTTGTCATTAAAGAAATAATTATAATTATAATAATAATAATATAGTGTATATACTGTACAGTGTTATAAGTGAGGTGGACTGTATGGCCATCACGCTAACCATAGAGAGTTAATGCTACTTATTTATTTAAAGGTAACAAAAACGCTCACTACACTCAAGAATGACATATATTGCCTTTTTGGAGAAGTTGTAGTTTGCTTCAAGCTGGTTTTCTCTTTCTTCTCTCTCTCTCTCTCTCTCTCTCTCTCTCTCTCTCTCTCTCTCTCTCTGCTTTGCTCTTTCTCCTCACTCCTCATCTGGCTACCCTCTATTATCTTTTTTTTTTTCTTGTCAGCTTTCTTCCCATCCTCGTCTCCTCTTCTTTGTGGGGCGTTTTGGGTGGGCTTTTGGTAGTCTTTTTTAAAACAGCTTTTGACAGTGTCACTTTTTCTGTTCATCCGTCTGGCTGCATATCAATTGACTCACCATACCTGCTCGTATTCTCCTTACATGTATATCCTCCATGGTTAAGTACAGCTTATTTGTCTATGTCCCCATCTGTCTGAGTCTCTTACAGGATCATCTGTCTCCATCTGTCTGATTTGAAACTGTATGCCATATTTTTCTTCTATCTTTCTTTTTTTAATCCCTCTCTTAGCTTCAGCACTTTTTTCCATCTTGTTCTTTCTTTCTTTCTTTTTCTTCACTTTCACAGGGTGTAGTCAGAGATTCATGTTTTTCAACTTGATTTGGTGTGTTTTGTTTTTTTTTCTAATGGAATAATAACCGCAACAGTTATAATGTTGGTAATTATGAACGTTTATTTTGTTTGCCACTGTCCTCTGTGTGTTTGTGTGCGTGTGTTAAATGTTTTTTTTATTAATAATTTTTGTTGAACACAAACTGATAGGAGGAAAGTTGTTGTATGTGTGTTGCCACTAACTGTGACTGCTCTCCATGGTACTTCTGATAAAACCAATAAAATAAAGTTTGGGATACCCTGTTTCAGAGACTCTGCGAGTCCACTGCCTTTCTATACGTGTGTGAGTGCGTGCATGGGTGGGTGTGTGCGTGCGTATGTGTGTGATTATGTGTGTGCGTGTGTGTGTGTGTGTGTGTGTGTGTGTGTGTGTGTGTGTGTGTGTGTGTGTGTGTGTGTGTGTGGAGAGATTTATTATTAAAGCAAATGCAAATGTCTATCCCACTTTTCATTTACGTAGAAGTAAATGGGACTTACAAACAGCGTGTGTGTGTTTGTGTGTGTTAGTGTGTCAGCTCCCTCTATTAGACATCAACACTCCCGTACAAACAAACATCCATTTTCTTTTACATTGTTCAGACGCTCAATGAAAAAATGAGAGCCTGAGTGGCACCTCATTAACTGTTGGCTGGCTTGTTCTGCCATTAATTATGTGTTTTGAGGCATCATTAAGAAATAACAAACGCCAGTTTTCTCTCTTGAACATATGTCAACCTATCATTTTGTTCGAGAAAAATCACAGGGATACATTTTCCATTCATATTAAAAGAAGTGCTTCTTTTTACCCAAAGGAGTGACAAATTAGAGAGAAAATAATGTTGGACAAATGTAATTATTAATTCTGCTCTCTGTATCATATCAGATCTAAATACATTAAACAGGGTAAAATTGAGTTTTTATTTTTCTAAAAATACACAGCCTTAGTTCTGAGTGGCAACTTTTGTTCTTGATTGCTATTGCATATGTGAAGCATTGCACAGGAAACTCAACATTTGCCTTCTTATTCACACCTTTTCAGCTAATTTCTCTATTCATCAAAGAGTCAAAACAGTTAAGTGATAATTTCCGCACAAAACATGTTTTATTGTTGGTTGTTCATTTGTGTAATAAGGGTGTGGGTGGATGATTGTCTGGTTGTGCAATTAAGTCCCATCAATCTGAAGCTTTAGAGCCAGTGCAAGATAAAGACAAATTTCAGCATGCATTAGGCCTGTATAAATGCATCAAGGTCATTTTAATAGTAATGATCTAAAATAAAAAAAAATCTGTAAATATTATTACACTTAATAATTTCAAGTGGTCCTTGCCATGTAGAGCTGTGTAGAATATATCAAGTTCTTTATTTTTCTCTTCTGCTGAATAATGTAAGTCTAGTTTTTACTCACATCCTATCACTTTGGTTCACCAACTCAATCAATAGATGTGGCTCTACCTCGCTAGCTGAATGCTATTAAGCTTGTCTGGATTTCAGGTTGTCTGGTTCTGCTAATGCTGGCTCATTGCTGTTCTATCATGAGTTACTGGGACACTGTTATAGAAAAAAACAGCTAAGCTTTCAATGAAGTTATTACAGGACCTTTACTGCCAATAATAGCAGAAAATTGACAACAAGGACTCTGAAAAATAAACAAAGGTATTTAGCAAAAAAAAGATCTACAATGAAATAATACTTGTTATCAGATTTGTTATGTTTTATTATTCTACTTATTCACCTTTGATCATTACCCTAATTGTGAATTAATTTACTGTCCCATTAGATTTCACCCGTCTGGAGATCAACAACCTCCATATATAAATGACCTAACTGCTAGCCATCAGGGCCTCGTATATTTAATTATTAGTTTTTATTTATATCTTATATACATGCTGTAACGAATGTGTAATCTTTCATTTAAGTTTTATCTATATAGCCTGTCCTTTGTGTTTGCAATTAACAATGATACAGTAAATGGTGAATGGACTTGAGGTTGTTTCAATTCAATTCAATTCAAAGGAACTTTATTTGTCCCTGAGGGGCAATTAAAGGGTGCTTTTCAAGTCTTCTTTTCAAGTCTTCTTTTCAAATCGCTTACACCGTAGGTCACACCTTCCCATTCACACCCACTTATACACACTTTGGTAGAGGTTGCTGTGTAAAGTGACCATCAGAAGTAACTAATCCCATTCATACACATTCATACGCTAAGACAAAGCAGGGGGAGCAGCTTGGGGTTTAGTGTCTTGTCCAAGGACACACCGGACATGTAGCTGCAGGAGCTGAGGATCGAACCCCCAGCCTTCCAGTTGAGAGACGACCGACTCTACCAACCGAGCCCCAGCCACTCAATGAGATGTCCTGTGTTTTTTCAGGAAATCCTATTAGACATGAAACAGCAGCCGCTCATTTCAAGCTACAGTACAACACTGTAAAGATCTGGGGGTTATAAGTATATTTAGTCCTTGGTGTGCGTTAATGGAGCGCAGAGCTGGTTAACAACAATGAATGAAGCTGCATGCATTAGCTGATTGGACACACCTGTTTCTTTTACAATCACAGGTTCTGTCACAGCTTTGTGACGGCAGATTGATAGAAACATCAAATAGTATTCATACGGATAGCCATCTGTAAACAATGTCATGCTTTTACTGATACACTTCTACAGTCTATGATACAAATGCAAATATCAAGCAAATCTAATTTCTGCCCATATGTCAGTTGTGTAAGTTTTTGCTTAGATGGTCAATTTCTTGACATAATCTGATAAAGGCTTGAATTTAAAAGTAAACCAGAGGAGGATAGGAAAAAAAAAACAATCTCTAAACTCTAAACTCTAAAATATGCTTCTAAACGTATTAACTGGACAGTGACCTTCCAGGATTACCTTGAAAAAGGAAGAGAAAGGAAAGGAGAACAAAAAGAAGAATGGAAGAAAAGGAAAAGAAAAGAAGAATAAGATTTCACTTCTGGCCAACCTTCCTTGTTCATTTTAGTGTTGAGGTTGTGAAAATAAAACCTGCAAAGCTTTTAAAGAAATCGTAAATGGTGTGGGTATGAATCAAAAGTTGCAGAGCAGTCCAGAGAGCCTTTAAAGTTATATAACATCCGACAGATGGAAGAGTTGTGTTTGCTTCTCCTCCTCCTGCCATGCTGCCACTATGATAGATGATGTCTAGTCTCTGGGTGAAAGAGTAATGGATGCTTTCCATTTTAATTAAAACCTTGTTCGTGTAAAGAGAACATTTTGATTCTATTATAATAAAGTTTTGATAGTTTTTGTGCATTTGAACTGCATACACATGTGTGAAATGTTGCTTTTTGTGATGTTTACTGCATGCAGAATGTACATGTTAAATTAATTTCTTTCGCAGTTTGTTTTAAGCTGTTGTTTTTTGTGTACTCTTTTTTTTTTTTTTTTTTTAAATCCTTTTTATGACATGCCTTTTCCTGACAGGTACACGCCTAGACAACCTCTGCTTGCAGGTTTGCATGTTGGGCAATATGTAATTTATGACGCTAATGTTTTTGCATGGTTGCACCTAAACACGGCTTAATGCCAGAAAGTCTGTGTTAGCTTTCAAATTGAAGAAAACCACTTAGTGAGATACAAGAGGATCATTTTAACCACATTGGGTTCATTCACATCTGTGCAGACTCTTAATTAAAACTCCTTGCAAAAAAACCTCCACCAATATACTGTACAGCTGTATGCAAGTGAGTATGTTCAATAAAATGTCAAGTTCTGAGGTTCTGAGGGCAAAAACTAACTTAATCACTCATAAAAGAAGCTAAAAATGCCCATACACACATTTTAAAGTTGTTGTTTTTTTCACTGTAGCTATTTATAGCGCCCATAACACAAAATCCTTACACTCACTTGTTCAACATCACAGGAGCGTTGACTTAATCATCATGTCAGAAGAATGATCAATGACACATTCATAGAAATCACAAGGAACCCTATCATTTCTCTTTGAGAAAATATTAAAATATAGATGCTTATGTTCCTATTTTGCCATATGAGAACCATTAGACTCAGACTTTGGACGAATACAATATACAATTGTTTACTTTCTTTAATTGTTTACCCCCTTTAAGAAGGGGAAATTACACCGTCTTTAGCATTCTTCTTGGTGTATGGTGCTCAATATCCCTACTTAAGTTCAAGCACAATTCTGTCCAAACTCATGAATCTATGCAAACAAGATAACTGAAAACAATTGGGTGTGTGAGCAGGCCTTTAAGCAACACTGGGATATATTGGGAATATGTCTTCTAACCTAATTAGATAACAAGATTGACATTAATTTCCTTCTGTGTTTAGCCAAGAGGTGTTCCAGGATTTGTTTGAGCTTTCCTTAGCACAAAGACTGTTTTATGGCAAAGAAAACTGATTTTATGTACCTTGGTGCATGTCTGATTGTCTATAAACTTTCTATATCTAATGCCTATCTATTGGGCTGGTCATAAGGTAAAAAAAAAAAACATACATTAACTCTATAGGACCTCAAGTGGGGAGGGTGTTCAGCTAGAATAACAAGATGATGCACACTGACTCTTTATGTTTCAGTATGTCAATATAACATTGTTTCAGTGTCAAGACATCGATTTTGTCCACATATACCCCTTGTATACTTGTTTATTCTTTGTGCTTTATTTCTGTCTCTGACTCAGACATTATTCAGCCTCTTTCAGAGGTCGAGGATGACAGCTTGGACAGCACTGGAATAACAATAACTTGCCAGACTTGTGCACTGCACAGACTGCTTAATAGGACTATTTTTTCAAACATCCAGGAAGGACTGTCTTCAAATGTAATGACAAGATTCCAATGGCCAACATTTTTGCCCATAAGTTAATTAAAAACTACAACTTCAACACATCAACCTGGTAAAAAAAACAAAAAAACATTTGGTTAGTATTGCTTTTCCGTCTTGAATTATATAAGTTTCTGTACTATCTAAAGAGCCGCAAGATTTGGACAGCTTTATGGTAACTGATGAAAGACACATTATATAGTTGACTATGATGTCCTTCTGCTAAGTCTCAATCACAACATTAGTAATTGGTGTCCCACAGGGCTCTAATCTTAGTCCCATCATGTTTTGTGTGAACAAGACTATAAACTTAGTAGTCTTGAAATATCTTATCATTGCTATGCCGACGATACATATATATCTCTCATTATATCTCAATGATTGTATGCAATTCACATGAATGACCTTCTAAATCTGGACGTATGCCTCAAGAATCAAAGTCTCAAATTATTTGGAATGTTAACAAAAGGAGATGGTATTTATTGATATAGATAACGATACATACAACGATCCAGACTTATGTTGTGCACGTGGTTAAAATTACTGTTTTTTCCTTTTCTGTAGGCTGCATGTATGTGGTTTATTATGCTCAATTTTGGGAACAGCCTCTCTAAATGTTTCAGAGAAGCCGAAGGATTACCAAAGAAAAAAATATCAGGATATATTTGTTATCTGCATTTTCTTGGATTAATGACGCTCTTTTTCTTACCAAACCATTTATGTGGTATAAAGTCAAGAAGAACAGGATGGGGGATATCTCCATGTCTAGACAGGACAGGAGGTTAATTTTAATAAAGAGACCGAAGCTTCCTACTCCAAGTGCTAAAGACACACAGACACATAATATATAACAAAGAAGTAATAAATAATAATATATGTTTGGCTGGCTTGACTCACTGACTAATAGTACTTTCACATACTGTGTGTGTGTGTGCGTGTGTGTGTTTGTGTAGCCATGTTAGAGCAGGTGTTCTACACACATGTAACAGATTGAAATTAAATGTCAGGGAAATACCAGAGCATGAACTCACCATCAGATCTGGCGTGTGTTTCCTGTGTGTGCGCCAGCATTAATGCATTAGAGGTCAACTACGTTCTGGACACTGTTGTTGTCAATGTGCCAGGGGACTACACAACATTTGGCCTTTAAACAAGCACTGAATGCTTCATGGATAAAGCTTTTCTATGCAGCATATAAATACACATGCATTTTTCTTGCTTTAGATCATAAATGAAAGCCATTTATACAGTTCATTTAAAATGATAATCAAAGTCTGAATGTGTTTGTATATTTTGAATTATGAGCTTTATGAAACAGATATTTATTTTGTAAATGGAGTGCACCTAACTCAAAAAATAGCTCACCACTTACCTTTTAACTTTGTATTTGGGACAATTTTAGCATTGTGCTTAAAATTCACTACTGAAGTCAAATTCCTTGTATTTTGCCAACAAATTTAGCAAAATACAAACTGCTTCTGATTCTGCCACTATTTGACAGCTAATGCTAAAGAGATAACCAAATAATTAGTAAAGCTTTTTTTTTCTTGACAACACAAACGACACAAATCTAACAGATTTTGAAGTGTTCATGAACACACCAAAAGTTCTGTCTCACAGACGGTCATGTTGGAACTTCCACTGGACTGATTGTCCATCTAAGGCAAGTTTCAAGTCTGTGAAAGTTACTTTTATCTTGGAAAAAAAAAAAACTTGTATCCAAAGGCTGACTTGAAGGTGAGGAATCAATCTCAAAGCTTTTACGACTACTTTTTCGGCCCCTCTTCAAAATCAGTCGTGCTCCTCAAGAATCGTGTAAGAAAGAGTCTCTATTTCCACAGTGCATGCTCGGCCTGAGCCTTAGCACTCTCAGTCATGTCTGCTGCTATTTTTGTCATTCAGAATTATTTTAGTGTTGCTTTCCTGTTACCCTATGTCTTGCCAGAAGTTGATGACCATATGCTCCTCTGTTTGACTTGAAAACATCTCCAGAAATGGAGAAACACATGCACACTTAAACATAGTATCAAATCACAGATAAGATTACACACTAACCCATTAACTGATAAAAACGTGTGTTATCTACAATGCACACACACACACACACACACACACACACAAACAACACACACAAACAACACACACACACACACACACACTCTTGACAGTGGGTTACTCTGTGTCAGCATCTGTTCTCTGCTGAGAGGCTGTAGGCGGCATGATGATGTTGAGTTACTGTGGCAATTTTGTTACCCCGGCAACGCCTTCACCACAACAGGCTGTAGCATACAAGCAGAGACACAGACACTGATAACAATGTAAACACAAACATTCTGAATAAAGCTAGAGAGGGGAGAGAGGGAATGCAAAAAAATAAGTGTTGTCCATAAGGTTGGCAGTTGGGGGTAATAACTTTAATAACTTCCCGGGAAAGGAAACTTCCAGAGTAGAATTGTCATGTCATGACCTACTCTTTAACTGAAACGAAGATCTAGAAGCCAGAAGGTGGGATATAAACTTCAGATGAATTTGATTGAACCGTTAGCCTAGACAAAGATTTTTAATTGTTTTAAAATGAGTAAACACCCCAGAATGCAGGATGAGTCTTTAGACATTTGAAAGGTTTTACAGGGAGAGAGAATGATGTGGCTTTCTGAATTGGAAAACAAGCTTTAGAAACACTCTTTTAAAGTTAAAAAAAAATTAAGTACAGAAAGAATATTTAAAGGAAAACACTACAAGAAGGTGAAAAAATGACATGGGCAGAGATAGCTGTATGCAAACAAATGCACATTTTTATATACGCTGCCAATTGGTGTACATGAACTGTTTTCCATATACAACCAGTCAGAGTAACATTACAGTGTATAATCAAATCACACCAGGCTGATAGCTAGGGGGTGAAAAAGAGATTGAGGAAGAGAGAAAAAGAGCGAGAGACTAATAACACCAATCAGACAGCATTAGCGGAGCAGAGAGCAGTAATTGGAGTCGTGAAGTGTGACTCATCGGTAGCTAGCGAGACCGGACATACAAACACACAAAGAAAAAGACACCAACCACTTGTAGCTCTCTACATCTCTCTTCATGTAGCGCCATCATCATTCACTCATTCTGTAAGTAACTCACAAACATTCCTTTTTATACACGCACACACACACACACACACACACACACACACACACACACACACACACACACACACACACACACACACACACACACATATATGTCTCTCCACATATTTCTGCCTCTCTAATCCGGACACACAAACAGTCTCCATCTTTTCCTCACACACTCTTGCCAACACACCCACACACTGAACTCCACACACACTCTCCTTCTCCGGCTTGACATTCACACAGCACAGCCAGCTCCACCACACAAAAGCTCCTTCCTGTGCCACCCGCCCACCTGCTGCATCGCACACCGTCATGCTGCAAAAAAGAAAAGCATCTTTTCAACCTTTTTTTCTGAGTGAAAAACACTTAGAGGAAAGTGCCATGTCTCCTGTGACTGTCACTTTAATGTTCTGTTATTCAGCATGCATTTCCATTCACATACACTGGGAGAAAGTGGATCGGATGCAGGAGGAGGACATGTTGTTATGGTCTTGACCTTTGGGAGCAAATCGCAGCTCAGTGATTTGAGTCCATTTTCCACCAACTCAAGGACTCTGATGCTTTCAAATGTGTGTGTGTGTGGGGGGGGGGGGGGGAGAACAGTCCCATGTTCCATAATAACTCAAGACAATCTTTGCAAAGGCAGCTCAGTATGTTACTTTATGACATTATTCTCACGTAACGTTCATGTCATTACAAGCTCAGTTTTACATTTAGAAGCCGACACTGACAGTGAGCTTGAAAAATAACTACATTTTTGTTACAGCAGCTTACAGTAACCATGGAAACAGCTTTTGCTATGGCTATACTTTTGCAGAACTGTAACTACAGACCTTGTAATTTTCTTCATCCGACAGGATGTAAGCCTTGTGCAAATGAACGTACGTTTGTAAAGGGGATCTGAAGAGATTCTTTTTTTTATCAACACATTAACACTTTTGTTGCAGCCTGTATAAACATAGTTCCTTCCGTAGTGTACACTTGTCTCTTCATTGCCATAGCTCTTCTCGTTGATGTATGATTCTTACTTCATTTTGTCACTTTTATATTTGTTTCTTTGTATTTTGGTATAGAGCAAAAATGACAAATTGAGTGACACCTTTTGAATGTTATATACAAAGTTTAATATGAAACCAAACCCCTTCATTGTGACATTTATAAGTTAAATTATCAAGATTGGAGGGATGATGGGATATTAGGGCAAATGACGTTCGAGAAACAAGGAGCCAAGGGAGGGGACGGGGTATTCTGAGAAAGATAGCTTAACTTCCATGATTAAAGCTGTACATTTCTGTGTGTGCATATGTATGTGGTTGTGTAGGTCTGTATAGGCTTTGGTGTGGTGTATCTGCATATGTGCATGCAAAACTTTTTACAACTGTCAAACAAATGTAACATAGATTAGATCTTTCTGTAAGCATGTTCTCCATGTATTTTTTATCACATGTTGTGTATTTTATATTGAAGGCCTTTTCAGGGACAGGCATAAGACATTAGCATAGCCTACTAGACTATTGTAACGCTCTCCTTTCTGCTCTACCAAAGAATGCAGTAAATTACCTGCAATTTATTAAAAACACTGCCGCACGAGTGCTTACAAAGACCAGAAGAAAAGCACACATTACACCAATTTTCAAATCTTCACACGGGCTGCCTGCAAGTTTTCCTATTGACTTTTTTAAATTATTTGAATAGTCTTTAAGGCCTTTCACCAGACTACATCTCAGAGATGCTTTTAGTTTAGGAGCCAGTTTACGGCCCCTCAGATCCTCTGGCTCTTCTCTTTGAGTTGTCCCACAGAGTAAAACAGAAACATTTGATGGCGCTGCTTTCAGCCACTACGCTCCGAGGCGCTGGAACAGTCTGCTAGAGGATCTGAGAGGAGCTGAAAATATTGATACTTGTAAACATAAACCAAAGACATACCTACTTCTACTTCTAAGTCCATTTTTGTTTGTTCTGTTTTGTCACTATTTTATATTCATTTCTTGCTTGTGTTTTTTTCAGTCGCTTGATTTTTATTAAAGGTGCTATATAAATAAAGCTTGATTGATTGATTGATTGATTGATTAGCTGTAAATGCTTTGGTGCTATGCATCAGAAAATTGTTATTCAGTTCTCCATGTATACTGCATCTGTCCCTGCCCAATAAACCAGAGGGGGAAAAAAAGATTTAATACATAACACAAAAACTTTGTACACATCTTTTATTTATTTGATTGGAGTTTAATGTTTCTCTTCAATCAATAACTGTGATTATGACTGACAATGTCCCGTCATGTACTTGTTGTAGTATGAAGACTTTGAGCAACGCTGTCATCAGGCTGTGTCTCCACAATACTCAGCTGCAAACTCTCATCTCTCCGCTTGCATTCCTCCGTCTCCTCTTGTCTTCTGCTCCCTCCTTTTTTCCTTTCTGTACCTCCTGTGCCTCTATCCTCTCTTTGGACTCCAGCCATGCCCTCTGCCCGGTCTACAAGATGCGCTCCATCACTCGTTTGCGACCCGTTGCTCACCTCTGTCTTGTTTTTACATGCTAGTTTAGTTGTCAACGTTCTCAGATTGTCACTAGCCTTCATAAAGTAGTTCTCCAGCTCTGCCACGGGTCCTTTATCAGAGAACAGACGGTCCAGGTATGCCTGGGCGTACTGATCTGAGGTGATCAGGTCCAGGTTAATGTGGAAGGGTTCGATTGCAGAGGTTTTATCAGACATAGACCCTCCATTTCTTCCCCCTGTTCAACAAAGATCAGTTAAATGCATGTCGACTGAAAAAGGAACCAGCTATTTTTGTTTAGGTCAATAAAGTCTACCTGTCTCTGCCTCCATATCTGACAGAGGGATGGTCACACTCTTTCCTGTCTCTCTATCTGTCACAGTGAGTCCTGTCATGGATCCCTCCTCTGGCAACTCACTGGACGGGTCACATGATGCCAGGAGGCCCCCATGACATTTCACAACACACACTGTATTTGACTTATATCGCCTGAAATGACAGGAGAGGGAGGGGAGGGGGCATGAAGAAAGTTTCAATCAGTTCATTTTTTAATCACCTTTTTTCCCCCCTAAACTATGTCACTTAAAAGTGAATGTGTCGTCATATGTGGCACTTTAACACTCAGCTTCTTAGTCCTAAATAAATGCATGTTTTTTAGATTCATCATTACAGTAGCACAGGGATGAGATGTTCCTGAGTGGAAAAAAAGTTTGACAATCCATTAATGAAACTGTTGGTTTTTTTTACCCATATGCTTCAATTATGATCCTGATTGCAGCTTTTACCCCGAGTGATTTTTTTTTAGCTCTAAGTTTCAGACTTTTCACACAGTCAGACAGTTATATTTCATTTCGTGTTTAAAGGTCCCATATTACGCTTTTTCTGGTTTTATATGCCCTTTAGTGTGTTTTCCAAGTGTCCTGTGCATGTTTAGGCACATCTATGTGCAAAAATTCAAAGTCCGTGGAAACTCGGCTTCTCTTATGTCCTCCTGTTAGCTGTAGCATTAGCTGCATGTAACACTCGGTTCTAGCTCCCCCTCGATAAAAATGTGTCAGTCCGACGTCATTGTCAGTGTGAGATCACTGATCTAAGCCTGTTGGCTCGTTGTGGCAAGCCCAGCAGCTCATGTTGAAATATCTGAGACGCGTGCTGAGCAACTGACCAATAACAACAGAGCGGATCAGCAGACCAATCAGAGCAGACTTGGCCCACGTGGGGTCTAACAGTGTGGGCTCAACAGAGTGCAGCTGACGGACTCAGAGAGTAGAGGGAGCAAGGAGGAGCAGTACATGAAAACAGACACTTTTTTCAGACTTTAGCTATTGTGAACGTACAAAAGTAGGTACATAGATTAAATATACAAACCCCAAGAAGGGCAGAATATGGGCTCTTTAAACTAAACCAGAGAGCTGATCTCATTGTAGACAGCCATGTGCAGCTCTGGTTTCCACATGTGGTACGTTTTAAAAGGCATCTTGAAATACCTCGTCTATGTGACGTTACCACAACAGGAAATTTGTTTTAAGTATTTACATACTATGATTGTATGCTACAGTAAAGAACATTGTTAGTTTGTATTCAGAAATAAGAAAACATTGCAAAACAAAGGAAGACATCACATTTTTGATATATCTCAACACATTTGTTTAATGGTTTAAGTGCAAATACTGTTTTTGTATATTAACCATAGGAGTTTTCAAATGGTTGAGTCACACAATGGGCCCGCAATGCCAGTCAAAGGAGACGCTCAGTGTACACAGTGCATCAATTGGTAAATTAGTGCAACTACTGTATTACCTGTAAGCCGGTATGATCTGTGTGAGGTCGTCCTTATATTGCTCGAGTGCTGCCCTTGCAGACAGAGGCTCAGCCTGACCCTCAAACCCCGCCAGGTGAACCAACATCTGGGTGTGAAATGCTGCACCGCTGGCCCAGTGCCTCAGAGACCTGGAGGGGCAAAAAAAAAAAACAAAGTGAGAAAAAAAAGCTAACTCGTCTTTCTGCGCTCTCACTTGCATTCAAGTACTTTAAGTAATTATTTAATCTCTTCCCGTCTCCCTTCTGTATGATACTTTACTGCATTCTCTGACCTGGAGTCGCAGTCTCCCGCCAGCAGACAGGTCTTCAGTTGTGTGAGGGTGAGGCTCAGCTGGGCCTCAAGTCTGATGGAGTCCTGGATCAGCTTGCTTTTGTCATTCAGGTTGATCCTACAGCGCTTCAGGTACTCCTCCATCACCTCCTGGAGCTCCCACACTCTCTGCTTGAGGTTAAAAAAAAAAAAAACATGGAAATGATATTGTACTGATTTTTAATTTGGAGCAATCTAGAGAAGTCACAAATAATCTAAACTTCCTGTTGCTACCATCACCATTACATCAAATCCTTTCATATTTCTTTAAAACAGGCTCTTACCTGACAAGATGAAGACCCCGCTGACTTCCCTTTCACACCAGATGACTGTTTTGATGAAGTGTAGGCCATATCCATTACCATAGAAACCACTAATCCCACCAGGCCGGCCACGCGTGGCTCATCTGAGAAGGTCGACAATCTGCTAATCAGATCCTTAAGGTAGCTGGGTGCCTTGTTCCCAATGTCACCCTGCAGCTTGGTGACAAGAAACAACAGAAACGTTGACGGCATGCCGAACTTTTCTCTCAGCATCTGTCTCAATAAAATACAAATGCTTAGCGAGTAAATTGCTTCCCTCTCTTCTTATTTAAGGACAAGTGCATTTTGTTGTCATCACATTGCTCTTCTAGGCCCTTGTATTGATTTGTTTACTCTTTATAATCCCCAACAGGACTACATTTCTAACCCTCAGTGCTGCCTCATTTTGCACAGTTGCTCTTTTGTTAACTGTCTCAAGGCAACAACATCTTTCTTCCCGCTCGTGTTTATCTCCATCCGCACTTCATGACTGGCCGGTTTTAAAGGTGAAATCAATAAGCAGTTTAACCACACAGCCTGTATCAGCAGGAAGAAATAACCTGATGCTTCGAAAAAGCCAGTCTTCGTCTCGTCCGTGCTTTTCTTTTATGCAGCATCGTCGTCGTCATCCCTTTAGATATGTTGTAATAGTGCAGCGTGTTCACCTGTCGCAGTTGTTCCCGAAGGCGGCCCTGGGAGTCGGCGCCGTGACTGGCGAGGAGGAGAGGGTGAACAACGCCAAGGTCGGGCACGGCGCCACCTTCCAACATTGCATTGTAGAGGAGCGACCCAATTGCATCATTAACCAGAGAGAGCTCTCCTTCGGATGAAAACAGCTGGCCCATGATGGTCACATCTGCGTTGGTGATGTCAGAGACGAAGCATTTTGTTTTCCCAGATCATCTCAGCATCTGAGGGAGGACAGAAACAGAGACACAATGCTACAGGGCAGGTAAGCAGAAGGAAAACAAACAAATTCAGCTAGAACAATAGTGTCGTTCAATTATTGCAGACCTATTCAAACAGTGGCACGTGGATCAAACATGGCACGACATTTGGTCCACTCTTTATCTATACAAGTATAAAAGAAAGTCTGGAAATATAAACTAATAAAAATTCTTCCATAAAAGTCATTTCTATATGGATCCAGTCTACTTAGTCCATGTGGCCTATTAGTTATGTCTGTCTAAGCAGAAGAATGCAAACAAGCCTTTTAGATGGAGATGACTGAGAACGTGTTTGAGAAGGCTGAATGAAAAGGCCTTGTCTAAGTTTTAGGTTACCAGTATTATATTATATAAGCTTAGCTACTATGACCAAGTAGTTTTAAGGCAAGATAACAGACTGTAGATAACAGCCCAAGTCAGCCATAAGCAATGTTAACAGTGTTTTCAAATTCATGTCAGCAAGACACAACATTTTACAAATACCAGTACCTCAAAATAGCGCGCTCAAATTTCGCACTGCAATTTCAGCAGTATTCAGTCAAGTCTAACCTCTCTGTAACGGGAGAGATGCAGGGGTGTGTTGTGTTTTTGGACAGCTGTCTTGTTTTCTTCTTCCTCCTCTGTTGCCTCGTCGTTGTCACGTGACGCGTCGACGAGCTGAACCAAGACAAACACAGCAGAGGAATGTAAGTTAGCAGTAAACCATGAACGCCCCCTAGCTGCAAGGAAAGGAAATAATAGTAAAAGGAATTAAAAAAATACATACATACATAAACTGAACAGTCATTTCCAGGGAGAGTTTGTCATGTTTCATTGCCAATATTTGCCACCCTGTAGTTGAATCTCCACTTCAGAAGGTTTTCGCCGTTGGTGCATGGAGAATTAAAGCCTCTGAGAGAAAGTTATTTAGCACTCTTTCTTAAAGTGCTATCTTTAAGTGAGTGATCGTGAGATTAAACTAATCCTCCATGTGCCGAGGGACTCCCTGGAACACGCCAGGGGTCCTTGGGAATGAAAGTAATAGGTACAAACTCTTTATGGCTGTGTTAAACATTGAAAAAATAGGCCAAGGGCTTTCAGCTTTTTTATTTAGCTAAATGGAACAGTGGCCTTGCTGGTGGCGTGATGTTGACTTTTTTTTTTTTTTACTTGATAAAATATGGGGCAAGGGGATTTGGGATTTTTTTTTATAGTGTGAGCGATGTTCTTTGTTAACTGGGACAAGGGCTTGTTCTCTGTCAAGCCTCAGAGTTTTTTTTGTGTATCACATCTGCGTTGACGGCTGTTGCATAGGTTAATGTGGATGTTTGTTTGATATTCTGAACTTCCTCCTCTTTTTTATCATTATGCACTTAGTCCCATTCAAAGCTCCTGAAATTAATATTCTTTTATAAAGTGCCTGAAAGTGCTGTCGGTGGGGGGAGGTCTCAGACGAGGCTATAAACAACAAACACTGCCAAACCAGCCTGTCTTCTTTTTAAAAGTCACCAAAGATTCATTGAAAGTGGCACGTTATACATTTTAACAAAAACAGATTGATTATCTCATTGCAAAACACCCCTAATGTACACATTTCTACAAAAGAACATCAGCAAGAGATAAATCATACCCATTTTGTCAACTAGGGGTCGCCAAAATCAACAAAACCTCAGAGGTTTTAAAAGGAGCTTAAAAGTGTTGTAATACTGACAATTTGAAAGTCCAGTTTTTGAGAAAAAATTTGCATTACTGAGTATTGCCATTACACTTTTAATAGGATTTCTATAATGTCCCTTTTCACCATTCTATTCGTCTGACAGATATAGTTTTAACCCTATGTATATCAAATTCAACAGATTGAATCAGATATTTTATCTCATATGAATCGAACAAGGTGCAGCCCTGACACCATGCCTCCTGGTTGTTTACATGCCTTCTTATTGTCACACTGTCGTGGCTTATTGATGCATTGAAAAGGACAAAGACATTATTATTATTATTATTATTAGTCACAGCTGTGCTTTCGTACTATGAGAAGTGAAAGTAGCTACTTTCAAACGCAAAGAGATGAGACTTCATAATCAGAGAGTAGTTCACTCATTTGAATTTAGAGGCAATAAGATAGTACCTAACACATTTAATAAGTGGGCCACATGAGAAGAAAATATTGAGCATCAAACAAACTGCTTGTGTGAAAGAAACAGCCTAGAGGGCTGACCTGTTGAACAATGAGTATACCTAGAGATTCAAGGAGTTTGAAAATGATGTGAAGACAGTAATGTTACAGACACGTAGCCTACTTTTTCCAAAAACAATTCTCTCCGCCTCCTTCTCTCAGTACATCGTCCTCTCCTTCCACCATGCACTTCCTTACTTCACCTGACATTGTTGATTTAGATAGCTTCTGTCAGTTTGAACAGTGTATGAGCTCCACTGCTTGGAGTCTCTCTCTCTCTCTCTCTCTCTCTCTCTCTCTTTCCCTCACCCTCTCTCTCTCTTGTTCTTTCTCCATGGATGCGTGGTCCTGTTAGCACACTTCACACTCCTCTGAGGGCTGTAAATATTTAAATGTGCTCACACAGAGACACACATCAGCTTTCAGAAATGGGCATGGATGCACACATATACCTGATTGCGTGCAAAAGATTTCAGCGCACCATCTCCCTCTTACTTTCACTCTCTGGCACTTTCTAAAGGTCTAATTTCCATCTGAAAGTGAAGTCAGGATAAAAGGATAGGAAGTAGAGGGGAGGACAGGAAAGAAGTGGAGAGACAAAACAATGGAAAGGGAATAAAAGTAAAGGTGAAGTTGATGGAAGAGAGTAGAGTAGAATTATGGAACTTACACACACACACTCTCAGCCTTTCTAAATGACAGCCCTCTTGAAATCTCACTGAATATTAATCATCACACACACGGAATGTGACATTTTTCATGAGATGAATCCATTTGAAATTCAAGTTTAATTTTCAATCATAAAAGAGATGATTCAGAGAGGGGACCTTTGACATTTACGTCTACATTAGTGTGGGCTCAAGTGTCTCTTTACGATATATGCGTTATTGAGTACACATTGATCAGAAACTGAGCGCAGTCAAAGATCAACTATAATGTGTGTTCATGTCAAAAATTCTTGTTGCTCTTTGATCCTTCATCAAAAAAAATCCTGTTTTGTAGTTTAGGTTTGGATTTTGTGTAATTGTGCTGGTGTACACTGAACAGTATATAAAATGTGTTACAGTCCTAAGTGGTAAAATTACTAGACTCTAAGACTCTATTAGCAATAATTGGGGAGGGTGGGGGTTCATCTTTATATACGGTCAATGGCACCAACTTCAATTAACGTAAACAGGTTTATCAGATTAACGGACAAACTAAATTAGTTCGCAGAGATTTTTCCAAAGGGAAAAAAAAATGATATAAGTGAAGCTCATTTATTACACCATGCTTCGTCATTGATGTTCTTCATTAGCTGGCTAATATTGACATTAGATGATTTAACTAACACTGTCCCTTCTTGGTATTTCCTCATTAGATGGGGTTGCCCATTATGGAGATGGTCTTAATGGTTATTATGTGACATATTTTGTTTTGTTCACATGATAACACAACATAGTTGTGCAAAGACAAATTGTAACCTCTTGTTCTCTTCACGCCTCACTACTGTGTTCTTTTTGCAAAGGGCATCTTTTTAAATAAAAGAAGAGTGACAGGGAATGTGGGGAGACTTTAGGCCACTGGCAGGCTCCCTCAGTGTGTTGTAACTCATACAAAATAGATTTCTGGCAAGAGCGCTGCTCTGACTCACAAAAATGGTTGTAATCACTTAAGCACCACTTGGTTTTCATTCAAATAAAATTCCAGGGAACATTTTTTTTTTAAATCCCATTCTACAAATTGAATGATGTCAAGTGAAGGTCAAATGTGAGTTTGTGTTCCTTCATGTGGGTTATTATCTGTGTTATTATCTATCTCTATTATTTTATTCTGCATTGAAACTTCATCAACATGTTGTACATTGTTGATTGTTTTTTTTTTTATTCCTATGCCGTCACACATTTAATATTTGTGTATTTATCCCTTGCCTTTTTTCATTTTTTTCTCGGCCTCAATCCAATCATCATTATTCACCTTTTTCCCTTCTCTTTTCTTCAACCTTCTATTTTCTCCCTGCTTTTATCACCCTCTCTCCCTTATATCCTTTATGGGGTGTGGAGGAGAATAAAAACAAGTTTAATGTACAGTAATACATCACTCCACGGCTGCTGTGCCAGGCGGCTTCCATTTTGTGAGGCTGTAGTGTTCGCTTAGCAGCAATGGGGCTAATTATTGCAAATGGCAGGTGTTGAAAGGAGTATTAATGTCTCCTTTCTACATGGATACATCCAATATTACAGGCTGATGAAAGTAGTCAGAGGATAAACTTTAAAGCAAGTGACAAAGAAAATGAAGAACCTGGATTTTGTCCTGTTATGTAAACGCCCCATAAATCCAACTTTAATTTTGATTAAAGCTGTCACTGGTATACCTGAATTATAATCCATCTTGCTGCCTTGTACAGTGTATATTTAGAACATTTTGATGTAACAGGGTGTCGGTGACGGTGCTTGACGTATTCGTGTGACCTACAATCTATCCACTATTTTTGATAGCAGAGAAACTGGATGCAAACACAGAGACCGTTCTAAGAAAATTAGACATTTGTAAAAGGAAAATGTGCACTGTTTAAAAAAAAAAAAAAAAAAGATAATTTGGATAAGGAGATTGTGCGTGATAGAAGATGGACAAAATCTGCGTACAATTTTTAAACAAAAAAATATATATTCACGAGGGGATCGTGTTTCCTTCAGTTGATTGTATTGACAGCACCACTCATCAAATATTGCCTACAATCGTTTACAGGCCCGCCCATGGAAATTGCTGGTCCTGTGAAAGAGCAGACTGAGTGTTTGGGCCCTCAGTGGATCAGTAGTAGTGCTAGCCTTCTGGCTAACATTTGCCTCCTCTGCCTGGCACCGATACATTTGTTGGAACTTACTGAAATAAATTTGCTTACACGTTGTTGTTGTTGTTGTTGTTGTTGTTGTTGGGGTCGAATTCCTCCTTCCTTTGTGGCATCCTGACTTTTTTGCAGGTCGTGGCATGGGGTCCAGCCCGCCATTGGCCTACTGGCCTAACAGTTAACTTCAATGAGCTCACCCACAACTTTAATGTTACAAAAATAAAAGGATCATACCATTTTAAGAAGAGGGAATATACATTTTGAATTAGGCAACAATTAATGAAATGTGTTTATTTGTTGTGTTTATAAGTGGTGGTGTATTTAGGTTTTAAATAAAATGGTTATGATTGCTTAAATGAAGGATGCACCATGTTTTTTCCTAACCCTAATGGGCCATCTATGCGCCTAGGCACCAGAAAGCTTTCCCCTTTCCCCCTCTATGGGTGGCCTAGATCGCTGAGTAAACTTTTGACCATTTCCCAATTATATTTGACTAAATTCAATGTATTTATGTTCAGATATTTACCGTAAAGTAAAATAAATCATGTTTAAAAAGTACATGTTGACTTAGTGGGAATAAAATTCCATTCTCCCTCCATCTGGGCAATCTCACACCCACGTTAAGTAAATGAGATGTTCACCGATGTACACATACAGTACCTTACTGTTCACATTGTATCAAGCTTGTGAAACACATTGCCAGGTCACATCAGCCTATCAACATGTGAAGGGGTTTATGGTCTAACACAACAAGCAGAACACTGTTCATCATACAAAGTAAGGTAGGATTTAATGTGTTTGGGGGTCATTAAAATGTCAGAGTGAGGAAAGAAGGGGATTAAAAAGTGTTGGAGAGAGTGTGACGAGGCAGAACGAGAGCTGCAGATAAGAAAGGGGCTTGGAGAGTGTGAGACTTACAGTGAGACACAGATAGATGGAGGATCTCTGTCTTGATTAAAAGTGAATCAAGAATAGAATTTTGAGAAAGCGCCCGTTCCGCGGGTATGAGGTTATTTCAAGTGCGCTGGAGGAACACCTGTTCAGAAGCCTTGCTACTGCCTCCAGGTACCATACTGCAGCAGAAGTGTGTGTGTGTGTGTGTGTGTGTGTGTGTGTGTGTGTGTGTGTGTGTGTGTGTTTTGAAAAGAGCATTAACTTCAATCACAAAATGAGGGTTTGTTTTTGTGGCCTTCACTGGAGGCCTACAGACATGAATATGATTTAGGGGCACCATGTGGGACTCTATAACATCCGTACTGTAATAAATGTTGCAATTAAAATGCAGTATGCTGATTGTGTCTGTTTTTCTAACAACATTTCCGGTACATTCACATCAGTGACTTTTTCCACTGTGTAAGAGAGACCCCTGCTGGCCAAGACTAGTCCCTTCAACCCGAGGCGTTATTCCGTTTCCGGTGTAAACAAACAATTCAATATGGCGACTTACGAAGTCTGAAGGAAGGAACGGAAAAGTTGTGCTCGTCTACGTGAGAGTTTCTTGACGCATAACACTTAATACAGCATAATGACTGAACCGAGCACAGACGGAAGTGACGTTCGCTACTACTGCACAGCTGGTAACGGGATGGAGCGTTTTTTAATCGACGAGGTGAAGAAGAAACTGGCAGCTCAACATGTGAGTGCAGCTTGTCTTCTTATTCTGTGGTCAGAGCTTGTGGAGAGACACTGTTGTTAAGTTATTATGCGAATAAAACCATAGTTTAAAAAAAATGTGTTATGGAGACTTTACTCTTCGGTAACGCTTTTTATTGTAAGTTGAATGGGTGTTGTATGAGAAAGCCACTTTGCACATTTATTTATATGTTTATTGACCCTATCTGCTTTAAAACAGTGCAGGAAATCCTGAAGAATTATTTTCACGAGGAGCTGTAGAAGTCCTATGGGAAATAATAATGTTTTGAATAAGTCCTTTTTTTTCTTCCCCCAAGTGCAGAAAACATCCTTAATCTTACAACATGACTGATGAGATCTGAACTGTGTTTAATGTATTAATGTAGCTGCTGTGTTTGTTGTGTTATTGACTGCCTGAATGTCTTGACTCTGTTTAGTGTATCTGGAGAGCCTAAGGCAACATTTCAACCTCTGGTGGACAATACAGATTTGTTTCATTCTATCAAAATGTTCTTGTATCAGTGTACTCGTGATGTCAGTGTCTCAGTCAAGGTTCCTTCAACAAGATACTTACAGACAGAACATCTGTTAAAGGATCATGAAATCTAGGTTTGAATGTATTCCATCAGCATGACTTCTTTAAACGTGTGTGTCTGTGTGTGTGTGTGTGTGTGCGTGCGCTTGCAGGTGTGTCAGCTGCCAGGTAAAGTGTTGTTCAGCTCCTCTGCAGGGATCGACAGAGTCAGTGAGCTGAAGGCTGCAGAGAGACTCTTCCTTCTCTTGAAACAAGACTCACCTCAGTGGCTGTCTGCTCACGCCAGCCCAGGTACCGACCCAACAGATCAAAAACCACAGACACATGTGATGCAAAACATAAGGAATAAACTGGCAGACATTAAAAAAGTTTGCATTTATTGAAGTTATTTTTGATTCTTTCTCTTTTTTTTTTTTTTTGACAGATTTTTAATTGACCTATGTGTTGTTTTCTCTGTCATTTTTTTCAAAAGCAAAAGCAGCCTCACTGCTGCAGTCAAGGCTTCTGGGTGACAGGAATCAGTGGGCCTGTGCTTTAATGACATGGAGCCGCCTGCAGGGGGAGCTGACTGGCAGAGGGAGGGCTGTTAACCCAGCAAGCTCTGCCCTGGGAATGACAAGGAAGACAGAGGCGGGAAAGAAGAATGAAGAGCAGAAGCAAAAGGAGGAGAGGTACATTGGGGCGTCTACAAAAAGTGCAAGAGAGCGGCGGGAGGAGGAGGAGGAGGAGGACAGGAGGTTAAGCAATGTTGAACAAAGTGGCATGAAGACACTGGAAAAGAAGAGCAAGAGAGAAAAAGAACAGAGAGGGATTGAAGGAGTGAAAGCCAAAGAGAGCAAAGGGGAGGAAGACAAGAGTGAAGAAACACATATTGAAGCCCAAACACAGGAGAAGAAGAGAAAGAGGGGTGATGAAGATGATGATGGTGATGAAGAAGAAGAGAAGTGTGTCAAGAAAGAGAAGACATCTGACAGACAAAGTAGGACAGAGGGAGAAGAAGAGAGTGGAGTTGTTATGGCGTTCAACAGCTGCAGACAAAATGGTAAATATGAAGTGATGCCACAAAGAGATTTTGTCTTTTTTTTTTTTTTTTTAATCTGTTCTCATTGCGTCTTTATATCATTCTCTCCTCTTGTGTTTGCCTCTTGTTCAATAAAGCGAAGACTCCTGGAGGAACAGATGAGCGTGTTCTGCAACCCGTCCTCTTGCAGCCTTCCTCTGTCCCCGTCTCTTTTAGGATCAGCTGCAAGTGTACAGGATCTCTGTCCCGGTACTTCAGCACGCAGGTAATGAAATCTAAAAGTGTAATGATGACTGGCAGATGTATGACATTAAACAATCAAGTGAAAAAAACACAAACAGCCTGTTTTGTGTGGGTTTGTTCATCTCGGTAAATCTGTACATAGGAAAGAAATAATGTAAAAATATATATGCATCTTTTCAATACTTTAGTAAGTGTTACACTGTTCAATCATTCACTGGAGAATAATGCAGTCAAATGGATCATATCTCTATCAATTGTTTGTATATTGTATCTAATACAGGAGGTGAGCAAAATGGTTGGAGTAGGTCTGAGCAGACTCATGGGCTGGAAAATTGAACTGAAGAATCCACAGCTGGAGGTAAACTAAAAATCTGTGGGGTTTTTTTAATAGTCCTGAATATTAGGTGCCCTTTGTTTATGATGTCCAGATAATATGAAAGATCACGCTCCTTCTGTAAGGGAATAAAATGAACCAGCATCCGTCGTTTACTCTCGTTTGCAGGTGAATGTTTGTTTAAGTAACGACGACTGCCTCCTGGGGATTCCTCTAACCAGGTTATTTACAGAAACATTTTCTCGACATTAAACATGTGATTACAACGACTTGGAATACAGCCAGTCTGTGGAACAGCTCAAAAATGAAGCTATGGCTCATCTGTGTTTTTCCTTCAGGTTACCTCTGGCGAACCGGAGCTACATTCAAACCACGGGACTCAGGTCTACTGTTGCCTGGGCCATGGCTTCATTGGCTGAGATTCAGGTACTAATGCACACATGCCTGTTGGGCTTGGCTATAATATTTGTTTGTGTGCTCATCAGTTGAGACTTTATTGTCATATTGCTTTGTAGTCACTGTAGCACTGCATGCTGTTAACAACCTATACGTACTGAATGTTCCCTCTTGCCCTCCAGCCAGGTTTCTGTGTGGTCGACCCGATGTGTGGAGTGGGGACCATTCTGATAGAGGCGGCACAGGAACACAAGGTGGGGACAGAAATCCACAGAGCTCATGTACATCTGTCGAAAACATGGACAAGCCCTAAAAGTCAGATTTCTGTTTGAAAGGTTTCAGAATTTGAAGAAAATATTATAATATTGATGGTTTTGTCGTATGTTTACATGAATGTTAATTACTGCTGTGTTATTGTATGTATTAATACATTTACAGTAATACTTACCATTCACAATAAGTGCACATTTGTATATTTACATTGAATTTATGTAAGCATGGTATATTCTGTTGGGTGTAGTTTGAAAACCGCTTATATTATATCACCCATCATCCTCAATCGGACATTCAGGCTGCTCATTTTCTGGGCATGGACAATGATGATGGACAGCTGCTGAAGGCCAATGAGAATGTGAAGTTTGCAGAGCTGGGAAACAGGATGCACCTGCTGAAGGCTTCGTCCATGGGTAGGAAATCTACACTGAAAAAAATCCCTGAAATGACTAGTATAAAGTTACATACACATCAGACGTTTTAATTGTGTGGCATTAAGCTGATGTTAACGTTAAGGCTGACAGTTGTTGCCTCATTAAAAACAGTTTAGGGTTTAATGCATAGAAGGTTTGTGTATGCTAGAGTCAAAACCTCTGAGGCCAAATTACAGCACTTGAATGATAGATGCTCAAAGAATATCCCTGTTTCACTGAGTTAATTATCTTCAGTTGCAAAGACAAAAACTGTTATGTTGCTATAGCGACATGTCTCCTATCATTTCACTTCCATTCTCAGGGGTTTCATTGAACCTGCTGCTGCGTTTGTGTCTTTTGTTCTGTAGTTCTTTGCACATGGTGTTATGAACAGTAAATGTAAAGCCAAATGCATCCTTTTAAAAATATGGAATAGGGTCATTTAACCTTAAACCCACAGAATCTATATTTTTTTTATTCAAGAGAATATATTTTCTGGAAAACTGTAACATAGCCTTAAAAATAGCTTAATTGAAATATGTTAGAAATTATTGAAAGGCACTATAACCCATGCATTTGTAACACTGTTGTTATTATTATTATGTCATAATGTCTCAGAGAGTTTGAATCATAAACCTCATGTGATGATGCCTTTCGTTTAATCGTTTAATCCACGTTTGGAACTTGAACTCCTAATTTAGTTCTGGGGCTCCAAAGCTGCATGTTTTTTGGAAGCCAGGGAGTGAGCGGAGGAGGTGACAGTGAAGCCTGCTGTCATGTATTCAATTACCTCTTGGCTTGTGTGTCTCCCTCTGTGTGTGCAGCTCTGCCTCTGCCCAGCGCCAGTGTGGATGCTGTAGTCTGTGACCTCCCATTTGGAAGGAAGTTTGGCACCAAAACAAGCATGGCTGCCAACCTGCCTCTCATCCTCGCTGAGATCGAGAGGTTTGTGCCTCTGTGTGTCTGCTTTCATTGTTTCTCTTCGGATGGTTCAGTGAATTAGAAAATGTCACCATTCTTTCTGTGTGTGTGTGTTTTTTTCATGTACTGTGCAGAATTGTAAGGCTAAGAGGAATGTTATGAAACAGAGTAGTAAGTAACTCATTTTATCAATTTGTTTTTTGTTTATTTATCCAGAGTTCTCCGTATCGGTGGATATTTGGTTCTTCTTCTGAGTCCTCAGTTGTCCTGTCTCCTGAAAAAGCTCCTGTCACAGAAAGAAACTAGTATGACGCCTTCCCAGGAAACAAAGCCTGCGACAAGGATACAAGACTGCCCGGCCACTTCTCCATCTTCCACAAAGCAGCAGACTCCCCAAATCCACCAAGACGTCAATTCCACACCCACAGAGGAAACAGACCCTCCTCCCCATCTCTCTTCCTTGAAGCACCAGACTACTTTTAGGGTTAGCTTAGGGGCCATTGATGGACTTATTCATAAATATGTAAAGATAGACACTTGAACTGAGTTGGTGGAAACTAGAAAGTGAAAGTAATTGTTACTTTTTGAGTTCCTTTTTAAAATGTTGATATTAAAACTTAAATACAATTGTCTTGTTTTTTTTTTTTTTATAACCCCCACCCAATTGCAAATCATTTGAAGATATAGGGGCAAAGCATTTATCCATCTTGTTATCCCATATTTTAAATTATCTTCACTGCATGGGAGAAGTAGCTGTCATGTAGGGTGGCTTTGAGGAACAGGTGTATTCTTAAACATTTTATATATTCTTCTTATTGCTCACAAATCCCATAAAATCCAAGAGCAATGTCAATACAGGGCTAACATTTGCAAACTCCTTAACCTGTCTTTGTGGAGAAGAACAGGGTTATAAATATATAAATATAAAGTTGCATTGATAAAATAAAGCTCTTTAAATCCTGGGAATATTTTAGCACTGTATTTTTCCAAATGTTACTCATGTAGTTGTTGAATTGTTTTCATCTTAGAATAACTTTCTCCAAATTAATTAATAAGTCGGGTGCTATAAATTAACAAAATTCAGGTGGTGAGATTTGATCAGCATAAACTGCTGAGACAAGAAAAAGGTTTGGACATATTGAGCCTTCTCCTGTTAAAATGAACCATAAAGTTCGGTGTGATTGCACTATTGTTCAGCCTGGAACAGACAGAGCCTATAGGCTGAATCACATTGTTGCCATCTGCCGCTGTTTAGCCCTGCTTAGCCCAGTTTTACACTAAAGGGGACAGACGAGGCCACCTGGGGTTTAGTGTTTTAATACATTTCCCCACTAGCTTTACTTTCAGTTTAATGCCGCATGTGTATCACAAAATATGGCTTCCCACTATTTTATTATACACTTTATACTCATTGCATGGATTTAATAGTGTTTAAATTGATCAAGTGAAATCAATATTATAAATTCAACATCCGGTAAAAGCTGCTGTCTCTGGACTCTATTAACTGTATATAGTAATTTAAGACTGACTTTGTGGAATATATTTCATCTTATTGATGTGAAATGTTCATATTTTTAAGAAACCATTATTACAGCTCCATCTGCCCCGACCGGACTCCTTGGAGAGGATACGCCATCATGTCCATTGCGCATGCTCAATGCGCAGTGGCAGCCATGTTGGAGCTACATTGGATTCAGGCTGGGATTTTCTGACGCCGTATGTTTTTCTGTAATTATTTGTTTCCTAATATTGTTGGGGGTTTCGCACACCGAGCGCGATCGGCGCCGTAATCGGCAGTGGAAATGATGAACTCCAGTGTCGACCTGTCCCGGAGGAATCCGCAGGAGGATTTCGAGCTGATCCAGAGGATAGGAAGCGGCACATACGGAGATGTGTACAAGGTAAAACTGCAGAGACAGAGAATCAGCCACACGTTTCCATTATCGGACACGGATTGGTTACACATTTATTACTCCCCTATGCAGCTAGTTAGTGTTGTCATATCAGTAAAAACACAATCGTGTAGTCATCATTTGCAGGAATCCGAACCACTACCTCCCGTGCGGATGTTTACTGGTGTAGTTTATAATCTGCCACTAAGAGCTAATTCCATTATCGGACACGCAGCGGATGTTTTGTTAGTGTTATTGTTTTTGCCATTCTCCCCCCGACTGTTTGTCGACATTTTGGACACCCAGCTTAACATAAAATAAATGGTCTATATAAAAAAAATAAATGTATTAACACCACAGCTTGTGTTGACGGGTCTATTGATGCTCGGCCGCTTAAATCTGATTACGTCGATACGACATCATATTCACTTAAAGTGGGTCAAATACAAAGAATTACACGCAGTAGCTAGAGTCAAATCTCCTCAATTGTGCAGTGATTTTGCTACCGTAAATAATAATAATGACTAAAACGACTAGTTAGAGGGAGGCTTGTCCGATGTTGGATGTTTAGCTGCTTAGCTGTCCGAGAACGGACGCAGTTAGCTCGCGTGATAGCATCGGGAGGCTAAACCAGGCTTCTTTTGCGGTTTCGTGAGAAACATTTTTGACAAAATAAAAGAGAAACGCAGATCTGTTTCTTGTGTCGGGTACGAAAGAAACACTGCTCGTGTGGTCACTTTCAATCGTCCTGTCGCAGAGCTTTGTTTTTTTGTTGTTTTTTGCAGTAATTTTGTTTAAACAAGTCTCTCTGTCTTGGTTTTGACACAAAGTGACAGCTGCCTGCTTGGGGAATTCAGTTTTGGCTAAAAGCGCTGAGATCAGAGCTACATCTACTTTAGTGTGTGTTCACGGTTTCACGGCAGCTCACTGTAGTCATCGTAAGTGAGGAGCTCCGATGTGCGTGTGTATGTAAACTGCCAGCTTTGTGTCGCCATAGAGTTATTATCTTTTGGCCCTACACTTCACCAGAGGCCTCTGCTGGGAGCACAGAGCCTGCTGCATCCACAAGGAGAGGAAGTTCCTGAATTACCGTGCAGCCCCAGCTAGCCACCACCACAGTCACAGTGGGGGGTATCGACATGATTAGTGTGTTCTCCACCGAAACTGTTTCAAACATGGCCACATAACACAATCTACTGGAATAATTAAAAAAAACAAACATAGAAATAACAGCAATGCTGACACACTCCATGCAAATATAGCATCACTTGAACAGTCACTTAATGCTGCTGCAGGACCAGAAAGTAAATCCAATCATGCATGATGGTGTTGCTGCTATAAATCTAAAGCAGAGTATGGAAGTCCCTCTTGAATGTTGTTTTCACACAACAACAACAAATACAACAATGTACTATAAGTACTCTTCTTTGTGTAAAATACAAGTATTGAGATGCCTCGTTCTTAATCTTCATGAAATAATTATGTTAAATCTGCATTGCTGATTCACATGTGCTTCAGTTCTCTGTGGTTTATCAGTCAGGGTAAGGAAGTCAAACATCCACAGACTGAACTGTGGTTTGTTTTGTGTCTCTGTCTCTCTGTTGAGAAATTCCATTTCACAACTGTGTGAGGGTGAGGCTTCTGGCAGACTGGAGCTTCATTAAGCACTTCAGTCAAGGCTAGATGATGTTTGGTACACCTGCAGACTCTTCGTAGTCATTACAGGTGTATGCATGCATCTGTACACATCCTACAGGATGGATTTAAGCGACTTTGACCTGATACAGCTGCTATGAATGCCAACAAAACAGCCCAAAATCCTGCTATCTTCCATCTACCATCTTGTTCCATACTGTGTCTTTCCCTGCCGCGGCTAATCTTGTTTGTTCCTAATTTAGGTTCAGTATCTTGCCTTGTTGCAGACACACAGGTCTGACAAGCACCTCTTCAGCAGCTCAGCTCTGAGCTAACCTGACACAAACATTGAACAGCTCATTAATGTGTCCACAATGGTACAGAACGGGAGCTTTTGCATTTTGCATTGACTTCACAGTTGATTCATCCTTTCATACAACTGAAATGCTCCAGAAAATACAGTTCTTGTGTAGCTGATGCTCGAACTCAAAGTAAGTTGTTGGAGGTTGATCAAACCTGAAACCTCTGGTTTAAAAGATGTTCTTCTAAGCAGCGGGGCACTTGGTAAACCTCACTGAGTGATGCCTATATTTGGTTCTACGGCTGTGTGAAAATCTGTGGCTTGGATAGGAATGTTTGAGCAGGAAACAAAGTGTGAACTCGAGCTGGCTTGTTTTCTCCTCTGTTTGTGGCCCTTCCTCTCTGCCTCTATCAGTCAGAAAGTGACAGAGGATTGGCCGAGGGTGAGACTAGCCTCCTGGCCTTTAGATCACAGATTTGATCCTCTAAAGATGGTGCTCCTCTGGTACAGTTGATTTTTTTTTTTGTGTAAGGGAGCTAACAATATTTGTTCAAGCTACACCAACACTGTATTAAAACTAGGACATTTTCATGACAGAACTCAGGCCAGGATTGAGTTATTTCTGTCTGGACTGCATCCTTTCGAGAGTGTAAACACCTCATCAGCATTGAATTCAGGAGCACCAAAACTCTACATTGAAACTCTGACGAGTGAATCTCTAAAGTGTCGCCTTAAGGCAGGGCGAGGCAAAGGTGACATTTACAGACACCCCTCAGTCTGTCGGGGGGGGGAAACAAGGGCACTAAAACATGTACGGCTAATAAACGAGCGTTTCACACATTACCAATATCATCTCCCTTTAGTTTGATTCATAAAAATCACAGTTTAAACCATCTAAATGAAGACAAAAACATCAGTACTCCATTGAGATTTCTCCCACAAGGACTCCTGAAATACCTAACAAAAGAACTTCTCATCGAACAGTCAAGTGTAAATAACCGGAACGGGACGTGTCCACATGTGATTAAGCGCTACTGAAGACAAATCATTAGCTAAGCGTTGATATTGGAGGATAGCCAGTCTACTCCCCTGGAGGTCGCATCAGCATTGAGTGATTTCCAATTTTTAAACCTTAACGCTGCTTTGAGGTTAAGGGAAAGGTTTGATTCACTTAAACTTGTAATCAGAACCTTATGCCACTTAACACCTTATGTAGTCGCAACTATCATTTCAGCTGCTTCAAACAGCGTCAACACATACTAAGGTCAGATTTATATGTCGCTCTGTAGCCATGAAAACCATGCTGCAATAGCTGCCCTCACTTCCCCGCAGAGGAGCCAGCACAGGCAGAGTATTTACCAAACACACAGCAGAATCTGACGTAACTTATGTTGCTTAAACAGGATGACTGGCTCGTTTTTCTGAGGGTGATAGTTTCTTTGTGGATCCAGATTGAGGAAGTGAAGAGACGGACGAGCGGGTCTTGCTATAGATAAGTTAATGACTAATCAATTTCAGTGGCTGCAGTGTGTGGTCTGGAAACATGCCAGCAACCTGGGTATTTTTGGAGTTGACAAAAGGGGCAAGCGATTCCTCTGTTATTGTTGTTTTAAACGGCACATTTATGCCATATATCCTCATGTCGACATGGTTGCTTTTGGCATGGCAAAACCAATAAATAAAATGAAAGGTATACAAAGAAAACACTCCTTTTTCGATTCGTTTTGTCGATAGAGTTTATGATGCAAATCCCTCCAAACGGCATAACAATCTCACCTCTCCTGATTAAACCAGGAAATGAGCCTGGTGCTCTGTGTTCCTTCATTAAGGTGACACAAGACTCAATCAGACTGATGATATTAACAGAGGTAAATGTGGTGAGTCCACCGACCAGATTTCAGTGTGTGTCTGTGTGTGTGTGGCACAGCTGGGCAGCCATGCTCCAGGAATGCAGGACTACTCACTTCCTGTGTGTGTGTCTGTGTGTGTGCGTGTGTGTGTGTGTGTGTGTGTGTGTGTGTGTGTGTGTGTGTGTATGTGCGTGCGTGCGTGTGTGTGTGTGTGTTCGATTCATGTCCTATTGTTTCACGACCGATAACACAAACACACACTGACATGCACAACCAGATGATTGTATCCTCACATGCGTAGACACACACGTGCCACAGATGGCTGTAGAGTCACAGTTAAACCATCCTGTTTTTGTCACTGTTCCTCCAGTTGTTTGCAAACTCAGATTGGTAACTTCAGTCCTGTCCCAGCACTCTGGTTTCTGATCACTTGAGTACAGTTAATGTTTCGTGCAGGAATTTGTCTCGGAGCCATTTGTGCTGTGGCATATTGATAACTTGCATAGTTGTATGGTAGATAATTACACAGTGTAGTGGCAAGCGACTAAACCAGATGGACGGGTAAAAATAGCCAGATGATGTCATTTTGGATTCAGCTAATGTGCATTCAGGCTACTTTATCTTAAGTTTAAAGCTCATGAACAAGGAGAGC
This sequence comes from Labrus bergylta, assembly GCF_963930695.1. Taxonomy (NCBI): domain Eukaryota; kingdom Metazoa; phylum Chordata; class Actinopteri; order Labriformes; family Labridae; genus Labrus; species Labrus bergylta. The sequence goes on along the minus strand of NC_089204.1, from coordinate 16,440,510 downwards.
ACTCCATCAAGTAGCCAAGCATTAAAGCGATAGTATCTTTCATTGAGGTTGATTTTGATGATATTGTGTCAGCTAATATTTAATAAAATAATATACAAGAAAGCAATTCTTGTGGTGATTTAGAAATGGTTCACACAGTACGCTCATTACTCCTAAGAGAGGTCGCAGCTAAGCTGAAGGTGGACTGCTATAGACTTGGTTCACAATTAAAGACTATTTGTAATAAAACATGGATGTAGTCTGAGTAACATTACCCATTGGATTCTGAAGCATATCATTTTGAAGCCTAATGATGGCGATCGACACGTTGGAAATGCAGACTTTGACTAACTTACAGTCAACCTAGTAAACGGCAAAGAGCTTTGGCTGAGGCCTCCAAACAGGCAGCTTTAACGCGCACACTGTCAGTCACATTAGCCACGCCCCTAATTATGAATAACACTTAGCCTTAACATCATCAAAACAGACGAGCCATAAAAACAGTGTGTGCCATGAAGTGATAAACTATACAGACCAAGTTTTTCGCGCAGGCTGTAAACATGTTTTATTTTGGCTCTCAAAACATGGCTGGAAATGTGACTTCTGGGGCTTTTGCAGCCAGCGTCAAGTGGTCACATGAGGAACTGCAGTTTTTTTTGTTTTTTTTTTACTTTGGTGTAATTTTTCAACACTGGAGGTTGCCGCTTTTTAACAGTGTTTAAAGTGTTTCACAGGTAAAGTTATTTGATTCAAAAAGGAGTCATTTGAGAACCTTTTCATTGTCATATCAGAACAACATAGGTGCTTAAGCCACCTAGTATAAGTATAACCATTTTGGCTGGCCCCCTAAAAGCTGCCTTTATCATGCTCTGATGGGAAACTCTTCCCTCTGCGAGAGTAATCCTTCAACTAAAATCCGCCTCATTACTAAGCGTCCAGGACGGCTTTAGCTTGTTGTGGCTTTTTTTGCGGCACCTTTGTTGATTCTTGCGCCCTGCTACAAGTCTGCTGCTGAACCGGTTCAGTAATCTTGGCACCATGTAAGTACAATTGTCCAATCCTATTTTGAGATTGTGTGCTCATGTGATGGAGCATTCAAAGCTGGCCTGGACTAAATAACTGTTTAATACCACCTGAATGCTTCTTAGGAAACACTTGTGTGATCAGTCAAGGAGTGGCAGGAATATTTTGGTATGAAGAGTAGATCTATGTTTCTCTTTCTCCTCTGAAAGTGTAACTACACACACACACACACACTGCAGGGTACATGCATCCATACACATACTAAATGTTTGGGTGGGTCAGTGTTGCCAGGAGTGTGTGAAAGTGTTTGCGGCCATGTGACTTTGCAGGCCGACCCTGAATGCTGATCCCATTTGTGCAACAGCAGAATCAATCACTTTCATTAAATGACGCTTAAATACCTTTGAGTTTAATTTCTTCAAGACATGTTAACAGCTCAAATCAAACTCTACAGGTTACCTTACAACACATGCATTGATTCTACTTGTTCGCAATGAAGCTCCATTGCCGTGATTTTCATTCAACAAAGTTAAGTTGCATTTGACACTAAAAATGTTTATATTGCCACTGACAGAGCTCATATTTGCTCTCAGAACGGCAGATCAGTGGGCTATTTCAATTCTGAATGCTGGATTAAATGAGTCCTCTGGGCAAATGAATTCGCAGTGTGTGGAGGAAGGGTTTAAAAGAAAAAGTGACTTTGCTAAATTGTGTGTGCCTGTGTGTGTGTGTGTGAGTGTTTTGCTTGAGTGAGTGGGCTTTTTGTGAAAAGACAGGTGTGCTCATTTAAAAACACTTCATTGCATGCAGCCTCTCGCCTCACCTGTTCCCCCCCTGGGGCCATGTGTTTATTAATGGCTGAGCTTTGGAGCTCTTCAGAGAAACAAGCTCTGTTGAGCCGTCATCATTTCGACTGAAACAAAATCATTACATTCATCATGCTTCATTTCCTAACTCGGATCATTTTCATTCTGTATTTCGATTAGAAACATCAATTAGGGCTGCACATACTGACTTTTCTCTTAGTTGATTAATGAGTTGGTGATTTTTCTTTGATTCATTGGTTAACTTATGATCGATAAAATGTTAATCAGTGTATTCATCAATAGCCTAAGATGTGCTTCGATGTACCAAAACCAAAAGATACTCACTTTTTTCGTGACAGAGGCGAAAATAAACTTGAAAAAAATGCACATTTAAAAAAAAAAAAAAAAAAAAAATCCTTAAAATCTAATGAAGATATACTGTCAAACAGTTGCTGATTGGTTAAATGTTTGACAGCTAATATGTGTTGATTAATCCTTGCTTTTGTTAACCCTTGTGTCCCTGTTATTATAAGATAAGATAGAGATTTTTTTCTTCTTTGCTTTAAGAGTGTTCTTCAGACATGACAAAACAAGTGTTTGTCTTTATTTCAGTGTGTATTTATATACAATCTCTTTTTATACAATCTCAAAAACAGTTTTGACTTTTAAGCGGTTTCTTAACAAATAGAGGAAATATGATCTTTCATATTTCAGTCAGAAGTGCTGAAGTTCCACATGACAGTAGCAATATTACATTTCAGAAGTGCATGTCACTCTGTGTCATGTAATGTCCTTAAGTGAGGTTTAACATGGCAAAAGGCAGATTCATGGCCTTATTCATGAGTTACTTTAAGGTTAGAGAAGCATGTGTTTTATGATCGGGAGGTCCCCTGAAATCACCTCATATCTCTTGGAACAATCTCGTCAAGAGGAACTGAATGACCCACGACTGTTTCTGCTGCTACTGTTGCCCCAGGCGGGTTTACACAGCAGCAACTTACTGCAGTGGAGCTGCTCAGTGACTTTCTGCAGGAGGCTCTGGTTGCTCCAAAGTGTGTGTGATGAGAACGTACGAACATGTCACGTTGTTATCACCAAGAACAGTTCAGAAGGAAACATAGCTGAACTGTCCTGAGAGGTGGGGAGGAGGTAACCATGAGGACGAGAGATTCCCTGTATATCTATTCAGATAACGTTGTCCCTTATGATAACAGAAACGTTTAGATAAATAAATACATTCTTATAATTTTGGATATACGTATTGCTATATAACGTGACAGAGTTAGCTGTTCGATATTACAATTTAGTAATGACTGCATGAGTTGGCCTCTTCTGCGTGAAGAAATCCACAAATAATCTCTAAGAACATTTAAAACATTTAGTCAACACACACGACATTACGTGCTGTGGATGAGCATGCAGGCTCTGTTTTGACTGATTAGCATTCAAATCATAAAATTCAAATCTGTTATGTAATTTAAGTCTCTGGATGGAAATCATTATCACGCCTAGACGAGTGAGAGAGTAATCCTCGGACATGAACCTGTGACCTGACTTGACTTCCTCTCTGCTGCAAGATCCACTCCCCTGACATGACCTCTGACCTTTTTTATAAGTCCGTCAGTCAGACAGGTGGCGCGGCCTGACTTGACCTCACAGGACTACAAACACAGGATTAACTGTTAGCGGTACAACAGTAGTGAAAGGAGCAAATACTAGAAACATACAGTCTTAGATCCAAATCAAATGGTGAACCTTTTGTTTTTCTACATCTTAGGCGAGGTGTGATTAATTAGCATGGCGGCTGTTGGTTGTGTTTGCCTTCATGGTCAGAAAGAGAAGAGAGCGAAATGCCACACTGATCCTCCACTGAGCTGGCCATACGCTGAGTGCATCACACTCTCACACAGATGCACATGCAGCCTTAAAGAGGTGATACTGATGGATGTTAGCAGAGTTTTTTCCATTACTGTGTAACAGAAGCCCACATCAATACGCTGCTGATCTGACGATATAATACATACACACTACTCCTTTCTCCAGGACTCGTTCCTCTGTTGACAGATAAATCTGTATTTGATTAATTAGTCTGTTTCTTCAGGTCAAATTTCCCAAGTAGGGATGTGTATCAAATCGGAATAGTTTAATAGTTATAGTTTGCTTATATCTACACTTTACTGTATCAGGTTTCACCTTCAATTTGATATGTTATCATCTTTATACGTTTTTTTTTTTTGTAAATCTGTTGATGTAGAGTTCAGAACTGTTTAGAGAAATATGTTTTATTCTTCCAAATATGTTGCACAAAACATTCTGCTTTGGTCTTACCAAAACCAGTTCTTTTGGCACAGGTATGTCCAGCCCCATTACCAAGCACATGCAGGGTGTCATCAAACCATGTGGCGTTAATGGCGTTATCTTTTCTCTCGTTCACATAATTTATCACCTGTGGCTCGTCATGTAACATTACAGTGAGGCACTCGGACTGTGTTGATGTGGCTGTGATGTGCTAAGATTCTCAGTCAGCTAAATGTCACTCAAAACACATTTGAATGTGCTGCTACTCTGAAATTTCTCTTTGAATATGATTACAAAATTTCCACTTGTCTGTTCCTGTGTTTTATCATTCATTAGTCAACTACTCAGTCACCCCTTGAGACTTTTCTGTGTTATCAGAAATAGAGCCCGACAGATTAATCAGTCAGCCCATAATATCGGTCGATATTAGCGCATCAAGGGACTATCGGTATCGGCTAATTTTATCCCAGATATACGTGTATGTGCCGATATAACTGGATTTATTCACCAGTCAAATAGCATTTCATTTGAGTATCATTGTATTTCACTAGCAGTTCTCTTTCTGGCTGTCACCAGCTGAGTGTGCTATATGGATTACAAAAAGCATTATCACTCTCCAGAGTATCAAGAAGTCATGCACGTACATGCACAGTTAATTTTCCAGTTGAGTCACCATCTCACACGTGTTTGATATCTGCATTTAAGGGCTAAAAGCAAAAAGATATTAGCCGGGTTTATCGGTATCAGTTATTTTTTTATTGTTTCTTCCTTATATCGATATCTGTATCGGCCCCAAAAATCTCGTATCGGTCGGAAATGATTGCTTGTGCTCATGTCTTTTGGCAATAAGAGGTCTACTTCAACTTCAACTTTATTGCCCCTGAGGGGAAATTTGGTTTGTAGCTAGGTGAAAACGATAAACAAAATAGAAAACACAGGCACATAGACTCAGACAACATACATCGTAAACAACATGAAATATAAATACTACAGTTCATCAGGTAAAAACAGAAAACTGAAGAATGTATAAAAATGCCCATAGAACCATAATTCAAACAAAAGAAAACTCACTATTCAGTCATCGTTGGACTTCAGTATTTTGATGGCTTCAGTTATAAAATGATTTTTAAACCTGCGGGACTTGGCTTGAGGTCATCTGTATCTCCTGCCTAAGGGCAGAAGCTCAAACTCACCAAACGGAGGATCTTCAGGACTCCGTAAGATCTCTCAAGGTGAGAAACAGATCGGGTAATTTAACCCCAATAATCTTACTGGCAACGTTAATAATGTGTTGCAACCTACCTTTTGTCTTCTATTGACATATTACCATACCAACCAGGTGATAAAGCCAGAAGAGGTGTTCAGTATGCTCATTTAAACTTCACAAGTTAAGTTTAATGAAGTTTAAAAATGAATAAAATAGCTCTGCAGTTGTTTCTGAGCAGCCTACCTAATATAAGTTATTTCTTTTCTAATGGGCTTACTCAGACCCTTGAAGCTGTCAGTGAGTTAGATTTTGTGGTTGTGTACTAAGGGCTCCCTGCTTGTGTGTTCAGAGCACACACTGCTTAAGGACCTTGCTGGTGATCAAACTTAAGAAGTCGTCTGCCTCCCTAACTAGACGCCGTCATGCCTCAGTCAGTCACAAGAGCCGGCCAGTCAAGTCAAGTCAGGCTGTGTGTTGTTGCCACTAACAGTGGCGCAGAGCACTATGAGTCATCTCTGCTCTGTCTGCTGACTGAAGACATACTGTCTGTGCTCTACACTCACTTCTTCTTCGTCTGTTCTCTGTGCGTCTCTTTGTATGTCTCCTCCCTCCCTCCACAGCTTTGTTTTGTTTGTTCTTCTCTACTTGATCTTCCTCTTGAACTAAGGACACAAACTATCTCAAAACTGAGTAACTCTGTTCTTTATTATTATAACTTAATCATTTCTTTGTGTGTAGTTTTTGTCCTTGAGCTCCATGTCCATGATGTCTTTCTGCAGTCATTGCTGCCTTGTTGATGTCGTTGTTTTTTTTCTATTTTCCTCAAGCAATGGATGCTGTCACTGCTCATACTGACTTTTCATTTCAGTTAGCAGCACATTATGCATCAGTGTGTCCCTGAAAACCTTTGGTGAAATTGTTCAAAACTTCCCATGTTGTTACAATAATAAGTAAAAGGCATTGATTGGGCAAGATACCCTTTCTTTTAATTACATCGGATCTCTTCTGTTGCACAGTAATTTTACAATTGCAAGCAGTTTTATTGCAACAACTATTCTCATTAGATTCTGACAATGAAGTAGAGAATTAACAGAAGGATAAAAGATGGAGATGACTGATGACATGAAAAAAAGTAGCCAGGACTAGAGCCCGACCGATTAATCGGGCAGCGGATATTATCGGCCGATATTAGCATATCACGTGTCTATTGGTATCTGCTTATTTTATCTCCGATATGTGCCCATATAACAAGGTTTATTCAATGTAAGTATAATTGATATAGTTTTTATTTCTAGTTGTTCATTTATGAATGAAAATGTGTGTTTCAGTGTGCTGTTGTTATCCTGGCCAATAAGGCCTTTGTTTAACTCTAAAAAAGAAGGAAAAAAAAAAACGTTTTCATTTGATGGAGGATGATACACAGTAAATGTGTGTGTATATTTTTACCAACTGATCTCTAAAGATGGAAAATAAATCAAAGAAAGATATTGGCGGATTTATGGGTATCTGAATTTTTTTCTCTCCAAAATATCGGTATTGATATCGGCCCCCAAAAACCAATATCGGTCAGTGCTTAGCCAGAACAGTACAAAGCACTTTTATATCAGCAATTACTTCAAGCTGATTGTGTTTCGTTCTATGTCGATTAATTCTGATGAAAAAAATCTAGGTAAATATGTCTGAGGTAGCCATCATTTAAAAGTTTTTTTTTAAGTAAATGTGATTTTAAAAACTTGTCTAATTTTGAAATAATGGACTAAATCTCTCTACAGGACAAATGAGCATATTTCCAGTCAGAGCTTAAGCTTGAGGGATGTTTCTTTGAAACAGTTTTCCCCTCCATAGTTGGAGATGCTTGTGAGTCAAAATGAGGGCAGATAGGGGCATTTCTGTCGCTCCATTGAAAGTAGAAATACTGACACCACAGCATCAGTAAACATAACTAGATCACTGTCAAACAGGGGTGTTGAAGCTCTTGTTTTGTCTCTTCTGTTGGAAGTCTTATCAGTTAATGTGTAAAACCTTTCACCCTCTGTCCCACACTCTCTCTTTCCTTCACACATTCTTGTCTCACAGTCACATTTGCACATTCTTGGCCTGAGAAAAATGAGCAGTTCATGTCTCCTCTGAAAGGCCATCTTTTATTCATGTACATTTCATATAGAATTCCTCCGTGCCCCACCAGCCCTGCTGCTAAATGTAAACACAGCTCGCTATTTATAGAAAATCTGCCTCGCTATCCTGCAGAACTCCCTGCTTTTTAGGAATACAAGAAAAAGGGTCTTGACTTCCTGTTGAAGTTCTTACATTCCTGAGTCGTTGCACCTTATCTGAAGTGGCATTTTTGGTGTGTTGGGAATTTTCTCTGGCGGAACTCTGCTAGTTTGACTTCGCAAACACCATGTTGATCAACTGGTGATCTTTCTGGTCACATTTAGAAACACAACCTTATAGCTCCAGTATGAAGTCTTCACTGTTATGACTGAAACTAGTATTAATTCCTCTGCATGACCTTCAAAAGCAAACAAGAACATCAGTGTAAAGATTCACTATGTCTTCTTTGTAGTGACATTTAATACCTTAAACTGCTGCGCTGCAGCGAAGGTGTCAGACGAAGTGATTTACATCACTATGCAGAAACAGGTCTTTGTTTACATTTTTCGAAGCAAATATTCTCAGTGAGTTCAACATTTGACTGTCAAAAGAAACACTACTTACACATGTACATGACAAAGTGAGCTCAGAAATAAGAGTTGCCGCTTTGTCCTCAGGAGTCGCCCAAAACGAACTAACGGGTAATAATTTGCATCCTGATGAGACAAATTTGTATTGTAACTCTGACAATACCTCAGTAATTCTTACTTAATTAAAAATGGCAATAACATTTTTCTATTCAAGAATTTCTGCATTTGATAGCAGCGAAACTCTGTATGTGGTGGGACCGAACTTTTGAATGCATGTCTTACAAATTCTTCTAAGAGGGATTCTCCTTTCCCATCATGCCTCTGTTTGTCCCATGCCTGTCTCCATCATATATGTGTGACCTGTACAACAAGGAGCTGCATTAGTGGGAGAGTTTCTGGTCTGAGGGTTGAGTCTGATCCAGAAATGTTTGATGTGGTAATAGGTCACGGGTTTACTCTAATTACTAGTTCAAATAAAGAAAAAAGGGTTTCTCTTTCTAAAATATAAAGTAAAATATTCAAGATAATTTTAAGAATTATCTGCATAGAAAATCATCAGGATATTGTTGTGACTTACAAATATTTTCTGCCAGGATAAAATGTTGTTCTCATAGCCTGCCTAGGTGTCATATTTATAAAACTACGCTTCCTCTCACTGGTAGAACTTTGACTGGTGTCCAGTCTACGTTGTGCTACATTGTGCATAGCAGTTGTGTGAAAACAGTTACAGTTTCTCCCCTTTCCTCCCTCACTTCAGAAAAATGTGACTCAATTTGGTGTCTATGTTGCTAAATGTTTGATGTACTGCACGTCTCAGAGCTTCTCATGACTCACTTTGTTTTTTCTGTCACCTCCTTGTAGGCTCGTAATGTAAACACAGGAGAGCTGGCTGCAATCAAAGTCATCAAGCTGGAGCCAGGTGAGCTATCTCAACTTTCTCTCTGTTTCTTTACGTCTTCTTTTTTCAGCTTTAATCTCAGTAGCTCCTCCGTCCGTCTCTTATCTGACACTCCCTGCCATCTTTCTCCTTTAGCTTTTTGTCTTTCAAATATAAAAAAAAAAAACTTTTTTCCAAACTCTCCCCTGACCAATCTTTCTTCTCTCTCTCTCTCTCTCTCTCTCTCTCTCTCTCTCTCTCTCTCTCTCTCTCTCTCTCTCTCTCTCCCCCTTTCCCACATGCATCATATGCCCCCTTTACTTTCCCTCTTCTGGTTTCCATCTTCTACATTTCCTGAAAATAACAAAAACACACACAGTAGATTTACGAATCTAAGTAACAGAGTGTAAACTTGTGTCATGTTGTCTTACCTCATTATTTCTTTTTCATCTGTTCTGCTGCTTCATTCTGGTTTGAAAATAAAGACACCAGATTGTCACCACTCTTAACAATGTGTTTACCCATGTGTTCTGCCCAGGTGAGGACTTTGCTGTCGTCCAGCAGGAGATCATAATGATGAAGGACTGTAAACACTCCAACATCGTGGCCTACTTTGGCAGTTATCTCCGGTAAGAGTGTCCTTTGTTCAATAAAGTGCTTATCGGGGCTATGGAAATGTATGACATCACAGCATAACATAGTAACATGAAGCGGGAAGAGAAAAAAAAAAATGGATGAGCTGTTGTGTGTGTGTGTGTGTGAGAGAGAAAAGAAATGACTTTAGTGAGAAGTGTGTATGTTTGTACTAACACAGTGCTCCCTGTGTGTGCAGGAGAGACAAGTTATGGATCAGTATGGAGTACTGTGGAGGAGGTTCTCTGCAGGACATCTATCACAGTAAGACCAACATGCACACATTTTGTGTTAGCAGTGCTGTGTTTTGATTGCAACTTTTCTTACACTGTGTTATCCATCTCATTCTCTCTCTCTCTCTCTCTCTCTCTCTCTCTTTCCACCTTTAGTTACCGGGCCTTTGTCAGAGTCACAGATCGCCTACATGTCACGGGAGACCCTACAGGTAGTGTATACTCTTCATTTATTGTTTACCATGTTCTTTTTCTTGTTGTGAAGAGAAGTCAAGTTGGTCATCTTCAGCTCTTCCTTTAAATTTATGACAATATAAACTCCAAAATCAGTATGATCTTGAGCTTTTATTGGCTCTTGTGTTAAAACTAGCAAACACTGTGCTAACACTAGAGCATTCAATCTGAGGAGTGAGACTTCTCCTCTTGTTGTAAATGAATAAAGTCTGAACACTACCGTGAACGTTTCAGGGAGTTCAATTTTGATATTTCATGGTCTGAAGATCAAACTGTCTGCTCTTTGAAATAAGAAAGATGAAAAGAAAATTATTACAAAACAGACAATTCCTCTATTCAGCAAAGAGAGAGAGAGAGCACTGTTAGCATTATCTACTGGAGGCTCTTTTGTAGCAGAGCGGAGATGATATACCGTTTTTATGCTTCCAACTTTTAGCAGAGCCGATCAAAGAACCAAACAATAGATTTTCCACTTATCCATCAGCTGATTGGAAATAATTTCTAAATATCTTTATTTGCCATTTTTAAGAATTTACATGTTGTCAGTTCAATGTTTTTGCTTTGATCACATGACTGTTTTCTTTTTTTTTTCTCTGCAATAACACCCTCCATAACTTTCTGTGTGCGTGTGTCTGCAGGGTTTATACTATTTACACAATAAAGGCAAAATGCACAGAGACATCAAGGTGAGTAAACACGTCAGCCAAACTTCAATCTTGAACTCTGTCTAAGTTTCAGTTGAAATACTTTTTTTTTTTTTTTTTTTTTAGAGCTTCCTCTTGAAAAAGGCTGATTATTAATTTTGATTTTTTGGTATTTCAGTACCTGAGCGGCTTAACACGGCTGCCACACATTTGAATTGTATTTTGACAGTGGTAGAATTCATTACACGGTTATGATGTTGGAATACTTCAGATTATACTGCGATTTTTCTGTCAATAAAAGGTCAAATGATAATTTACTAGGTAATAAGTAAGAATGTAATTATCTATTTGAACTGATATTAAAAACATAAATGCATCCTTGTATTCTGAAGACAGCTGATTCAAAGCTGCAGGCTGCTGCGATAGTATGAATCATTTTTCAACAAAAGTACTCTTCTGAATTCACTTATCAACTTATTTACAATTGAAATGAAATGTGATTTCTTGTGTTCTGGTTCTGATGCGCGGCGTGTTTGTCTCTGACAGGGAGCCAACATCCTCCTGACAGACAACGGCTACGTTAAGCTAGGTGAGGGGATCACCTTCTGCTTCCATAGACTGAATCTGACTTTGCCTCATTCACTGACTTGGTTTCCCTCTCTTCTCTGTCTCTACCCCTCCACACACTGTCTGGGGTTCTTCCTCTTTCACCTTTTTTTATGATTGTGTCCTCCGTCACATATCCTCTTTTCCTCCCTTTTTCATTTGTTCACACCCTTTCTCTCTCTCTCTGTTCTCACGGTTCTCTCTTTTGTTCCTTCGACATAGCTGACTTTGGTGTATCGGCCCAGATCACAGCGACTCTAGCCAAGAGGAAGTCGTTCATTGGAACCCCGTACTGGTGAGTTGTGCTCTCTGTTTTCTATTGGCTTTTGGATATTCATGCAGTTTGATAAAAATGTAGACGATTCAGCTTCCTATTGATTTAAGGGGCGTCAAGCAGCAAACCCAGAATGAAAGCATGAAATCGACCCTAGAAAATAAAGAAATTGTCTTTCAGTTTGGTCATTAAAAGTGATTTAGTACTTTGTAAAAAATGTGAGGTTTTTGTTGTGTGTGTATATATATTTATGTTTTTTTCATGCTCTCCTTGCATCTCCCCTCTTTCTCTCATTTGCCGTCTGTCTGTCTGTCTGTCTGTCTGTCTGTCTGTCTGTCTGTCTGTCTGTCTCTCTGTGCTCCTCCATCACCACCTCTCCACAGGATGGCTCCAGAGGTAGCAGCAGTGGAGAGGAAAGGAGGTTACAACCAGCTGTGTGATATCTGGGCTGTGGGCATTACTGCAATCGAGCTGGCTGAACTGCAGCCCCCCATGTTTGACCTGCACCCCATGAGGTAGGCCGAGGAATGTGTGACGTGTTAAAGAGCGTGATGTTGGCTGAGTGAACATGCAGATGAAGTGAAACAGTTTGGCAGTATTCCTTACACAAAGTAGTGCTGTATTTAAACATATCGGAGAGTTCAGGAATCGACAATGGTAACGCTTTGTTTGATCATTCTCTGGACCAATCAACAACTATTTCACAATGCTCTGGAGACCTGAGGCTTAATGTTATCGCTCTTTTTTTTTTCCCCCCACAGGGCTCTCTTCCTAATGACCAAGAGCAATTTCCAGCCTCCTAAGTTGAAAGATAAACTCAAGTGGTAAGACACGGGCCTTGTATACTCGTTTTTAGACTATTTTCAGCCACTGAGCTTAGTTTACTGTCGACGCTTTACCCTACAGTTGAGATTACTCAATTTGAGCATCAATGCAACAAGACCAAAAGGATAACCCACTCATATGTTTTAATCTTTCTTCCTTTGATCACAGGACAAATAACTTCCACCATTTTGTCAAACTGTCCCTCACCAAGAACCCAAAGAAGAGGCCCACAGCTGAGAAACTGCTGCAGGTGAGCAGTGAACGTCTCTAAAACAATCAGACCAGATGGTTTTACTCTTAACAAGTGTACGCCTTCTAGCTATACTGCTTTACATTAATAGACAATAAAGGTTCAACAAGTTACACTAGGGATGTGTTTTTACCTGAAACCAGTCAATTATTTGTATACCTATAAGTGATATTTATAAACTATCATTTATGGACATCTGAGGGTAGAGATTTATTATCACAACTAATCACCCAGTCGCTGCATATGTTGGTTACTCAATGTATCACAGCTCAGATGTAGTTAATAGTATTACATTTATTCACCACCCTCGTTTATTATTCCTGGGTTGTTCAAATATTGGTCAAACAGAAGAAAGAAGCCAGTCCGACTCTTAATTTGATGCCTCCCTCACGTCTGTCTTCCAGCACCCGTTTGTGTCGCAGCCTCTCAGCAGGACTCTGGCGATAGAACTGCTGGACAAAGCCAACAACCCAGACCACAGCACCTTCAACGACTTTGATGATGACGACCCTGAGCCAGAGGTAACCTTTGACCTTATCAGGCTTTGCTTTTTCGAAAACAAAAGTCTTTATCAAACGTGCAGGTCAACAGGGCAGTGACCTTGTTTTTGCTGGGTGGTTTTTGCTTCTCTCCCTTCATGTTTTCTTCGATAACCTCTGTTCACCCTCTTCAGCCTCAGTCCTTCTTTTCCCCAGCACTTGTGACTCATCTTTCTGCTGTTTGTCCTCCTCCTTCCTTCCTCTCCTTCTCCTTTCTGTGCTGCTCTTCCTCTCTTTGTCACTCATTTCACTCATCTTCTCCTCTGCTTTCATCTTCTCTTCCCTTCCTCTCTTCTTCCTCTTTCCCTCTTTCTTCCTGTAGCACTTCTCCTTTCCCTCTACCTTTCTCTTCTCCTTTTTTTTCCTTTCCCCTTTTTCCTCTGTCCTCTTCTCTCCACTTCCTGCCCACTACCTCCTCCTCAGTTTAAGTACAGGGGTCATTTCCTACCCATAAGCCCCGGTGCTCGACGTGCACCCCGCTTTGCTGCCCGCAGGAAGGTACCAGTTTGGGCTGCGTTGTCTGAAGTGATGTCATGCTAACACAATCGAAGCTGAGGGTTGTTTTGGAATGAGTTGGTTTTTTTTGGATTGTGGATGCTGTCTTGGAACTGATCCCTGTCATGTGATTTTATGACGGCTGATGGATTACGACACCTTGACACAATGACCAGTGACCACTCATACACTAAAAGAAACAGCTCTCTTCCACGAGAGCATTAATGCCATCTCTAAATCTCAGCAGATCACTTTTCATCATGAATATGACTCCTTTCATTCAAGTTCTATGGCAGCAGCTATCAGATAAAGAAACAGCTAAGGACATTCTTGAAGATGGTTACCAAAATAGGACATTACTAAGAATTAAAACCACACTCCGGTTAGATCATATTTTGCAAAAAAGAGCTGTGACATTTAGATTCTGTTTTATGTCCTGTGCTTGACGGGTATGGTTTCCAACTTAAGGTTAAAAACTGACTTCAAATAGTTTTCCTTTTGCCAGTGGTCCAGTAAATTGTCCCAACTGTAACTCCAAGTCACCTAAACTAGACATAAGTGTTGTTTTACCCAGCCCTGATAAAGACAGCTCAAACTCTTGTCTTTACGTTTGGTTGTTTAAAAGCACGGGATGCATTTTGAAAGGGCGTGCTCAAATATCTCAGTTATGGAAGCCATCTTCGTCTAACTTTGCCGTAAGTGACTAATCATGAGTTGTGTTTTTATTAAATTGACTTTTATTCCTCCAAAAATATTTGGCTTTTTTAAATTGACTGACATATCAGTGACCGTCTGCAACGTTTGTATAGTCTTGGTTTGCCGGATTCCAGTGCTGTGTAAGCATGCTTTGAGGTTGCTGTGTTTCCACTTTCTCTTCACAGATGGGTTTGGACTGTATAGAGTTTAATGGTTTGATTTATGAAAGAGCGGTTGTGCTGCTTAAACATTCACTCATAGTGATGAACAATACTTATTCCCCATTATTTATAAAGGAAACCAGTTACTACAAATACGTAAAGCTGCTGTCTCAATGTAAGTTATAGGATGAAGCATTAGCATACCCTGCTGGGTTAGAGTGCAGATCAGTAGATATTATGTGAGACTGCTGCTGTAATAAAAGTTGACATTGTAGCCCAGTAAGATTGTTTTTTTCCATCTGTGTTGCTATGTCTTGGTTGTCTGGTTGCACAGTGTGGCTGCCTGTTTTGCTGTGTCATCAAATCCCAGCCAAAGGAAAAAGCAGAGGGATCTTTTTTTTTTTAACCTATTGTAATGACTCAAAGGAATTTGTTAGCCACTAAACTGTGTATATATCATTGAACAGCTCTTTGAATGTCTGTCTGTGTTTTTTTTTTTTTTTTCCTGATAGTCTCCGGTCTCTGTTCCACATCGCATTCGTTCCACCAGCAGGAGCACCAGAGAGGGAAAGACGCTGTCAGAGATCAACTGTGAGTACAAACACAAGGAAGGAACAAAAACATTTTCAGGCAGAAAAATTGCACATAGGGAAACTGCACATAAGGGTGTTTAAATTCTTTCTATGAACTGTATTCTCCAGTCTGTCTTTTGGTCTCTCTTGCCTCCCTTACTCTGACTCTGACTCTTTTATCTTTCTCAGTTGGACAGGTGAAGTTTGATCCTCCATTGAGAAAGGAGACAGAACCTCATCATGAGCCGGTGAGTTACTAGCTTAGGTGTATGTTTATGTGTGTGTGTGTGTGTGTGTGTGTGTGTGTGTGTGTGTGTGTGTGTGTGTGTGTGTGTGTGTGTGTGTGTACGACTGTCTGTTTGCTGGTGTCACTCCGCCTGCACCAGCATGACAGATCCACTCCTAAACACGGGAGGCACAGCAGCCAATCAATGATTTTTGTCAATCTGCATCAAACCAGATGTGAAGCCCATCCACAAAGTTCAGTTCATTCACTAAGGTAGATTAGTGATGTCCAATCTATGCCAGCCATGGATCAAAATCTTTAAGCGTCAACTTGAAATGAAATGAAATAACCGACCAGCTGCATTCAAAAATGCTGCAGTGCATGCTTGTTTGGCCTTATTCAGATTTTTCACATTAAACCGGTTTCTTTGAATGTGAATGTAGGCTTGGGCACAAGCTGTTTATATCTTTTTCCAATGTGTCTGCGCTTTCCTTTAGGGACATTGTGAGGAGCTTAGATGTCCACATGGAGCTCAGAGTAGAACCCTGCTGATTTGTTTTGAATGGCTTGTGCTAAGATTGTTCTGGCCTCTTGCATTGTTGCTCCCAGGATGGTTCTTTGAGAATATATTCTGGTCTTGTCCAAATCAGGGGAGACCTTGGAAACGGAATGTCTCATTAACCCTGTAAATGCTGGCTAACATTTGAAGTCTTGCAACTGCCACCAAGACTCAGAACTGGATTAACAGCCGAAAGTGGAGACAACAAGAACTGTGAACTCATTAGCACATAGCTCTGATGCTGTGTATTTACGGGCCTGATTTTGTCATTACATCATGGTTATTGTATTTTTTTTTTTTTGTTTGTTTGAGTTGCCTGATGATCTGAATTGAAAACTTTAGAATAAGTGTGTTAATAAATGGGATGGTGCAGGTTTCATGCATGGCCACAGCGTCTTGATAAAGACCCTGCTCCCTCACTTCTTTCAACTATTTTTCTATCCTTTGCACTTTCACCTTTTTCCACAACCACCCTTGTATTCCTCTCACCTTCTAGAAAGTCCCAACACAATAGCGTTCCACTTTCCCTCTCTCTCTCCCTCCATATGTAAATCCGTCTAATCTGGAGTAAGGTTATGAGACAGACACCAGTGAAGGTCTTTATGTCATACCTCTTCATTCATCCCCTTTATCCTTCAGTCTAAATCTTGAAAGTCTACTTTGTCTCTGTCTTGCTGATTAGTCTGTTTTTTTTTTTGTTTTTGTTTATTAGCTCTACATGATCCATACATTCAGGATGACAGTTGTTACCATGTTCAAAGCTGTTGCAAAAACAGTTGGCAGCAAGATTTCCAGACAGGAGTTAATGGCTGGATTAACTTTAAGCATGTTTATATCATTTATATCACCTACAGTTTATGCTATAGATACGTTGTGTATCCTGGATTGAGGTACTGTAACATGCGGTCGTAATTCTTTAGCAATACTGCCAAGAATACCCCAGGAAAAAAAGGCTTCTAAAATTAACAATTTTTTGTAACCTTCGAGATTTTAATGTAATTTGTGTCTCTCCTCCTCATTTTAAACCCTCCAACTCCTCGATTTGACTCCATCCCTCCCTCACTCTATACCCCCATTCATCCCCTCTCCTCTTCAAATTAATATTGCAGCATCTCCCTCCTTCTCTGTCTTGCTGATCCACGGACTTCAGATCCCATTTTGGCCTTAATCCATTTTTCATCAATCATCCGTGTCTCCACTCCTCCCCTACCCCCTCCCCCCCCCCCCCATTCCCTCCATCAGTCCAGGTTAATGTATTAACTGAGGTCTCTCTCGCTCTGTCTTGCTGACCAGTGTGAATCTGAGCCCTATCTGGACTGTGTTGAGGAGCTCTACTATACCGCCAGATCTAATATGGTAGTACTCTTTCTATCTCTCTCTCTCTCTCTCTCTCTCGCTCTCTCTCTCTCTTTCTATCTTTCGGCCGCTCCCTCTGTCCTCCTCCACCGGCCTTTTTAATTTTCAATTCGTCTACATTTCTATAACCTTTGGCTTCTTTTTTATACCGCTGTTTTACTTTCTCCATGTTTCTCTTCACATCTTAATCTGCTCCTGAAGGACAAGTCCGTGTTCTTCCTTTTGCTCTCTTGGTTTCCAAGCCCTGGCCGCCTCTTTTATAATTCCTTTTATTATTATTATTATTTTTTTCATATTCCAGAGTGCTGATTGTTTTGGCTGCTCAGTGTCCAACATGTATTTTTGTTCATTTTCACAGTTTTGTTCCATCTATTGTGGTCCGCCCATCTGTCTCTGTACATCCTTTTTCTTCTTTTTTTTTTTCAGCCTTGGCTTTTGCCGCACTAACTGGTGTTGTAGTTGTCATGGTGATAAGGGTCCTTAGTGATGTTGTTGTTCTTGTTGTTGTTTTCAGATACACATACAACACACACAAGCAAATTCATTAAAATTGAAACTATTTGAATACATTTATTAATCACGTTTTAATGTGTAATAAATCTAAAGCTTGAGTAAAATAGACAAAGATAGATTTCAGGGTCACAAATAGATATTGCACCGTCTAAAATCTGTTAGTGGTGCAGTGCTTTGCACAAGGATACTTGGGTTTGATCACTGACAGTCTGGCTCCTAAAGTTCAAATTTACAAAATACACTCCTTTCAGTATGCTGTTTTATACCTGATTTATTTGATATATATATATCTTACTTTTAATTCAAAATACAACGCAAAATGTGTTTTTTCAATACTTTTTTATGTTCCTTAACCTCTAGTCCAGTAGTTGAACAGACCAATGAGGCCTTTTTCGTGTGTGTTTGTGTGTTTGTGTGTGTGTGTGTGTGTGTGTGTGTGTGTGTGTGTGTGTGTGTGTGTGTGTGTGTGTGTGTGTGTGTGTGTGTGTGTGTGTGTGTGTGTGTGTGTGTGTGTGTGTGTGTGTGTGTGTGTGTGTGTGTGTGTGTGTGTGTGTGTGTGTGTGTGTGTGTGTGTGTGTGTGTGTGTGTGTGTGTGTGTGTGTGTGTGTGTGTGTGTAATACAATGTTTGTGTGTATCTGATCGTCTGATGTCTTCAGTATGTGTGCTTCACTCTGCGTGCTTGTTGTATTATGTCTTTCTCTTTTTTTTTAAACTATTGTTTCATGATGCTGCATTCACATTGTGGCTCTTTTTAATGTAATTGAGCCCAGGTTTACTCCAGTGAAAATAAGTATTCTAAACTCAACCAGGGCTGCTTACTATGAACCTGCATTTTAATCTGCTATACCTGGTTTAAAAAGCAGTGTGGGACTTAAATTTATTGAGCAATGAATTTCCACACACCTTTTACAGTGTGCATGTGGCTGTAAGTAAAGAGCTATTACAGAGCTACTGCTCTTAGCTGCTACTCCTACTGTAGCTGCCATTGCTAGCATGTTTGGCTACAGGCTCACATCCTGTTGTCTTTGAAGTTGATAGGAGCACATAGTTTGGTTTCATAAGTTTAAAAGTTTGTATAGAAAATTTAGCAACTAGGGCGTCAACAGTGAAGTAGGTCTACGTTAGATTTTAGGCTAGCTTAATTGGCAAGTTAGCTAAAAAGCTGTCACTGATTAAACTCTGCTTGCTAGATTTTGGGGGAAAAACAACAACAGTTAAAAACATTTTTAATGTTTATATTCTTTGGCTGTCCCTAAGTCTTGTTTTTTTTTCATGTAGAAATACTGTGTGTATGTATATATATATATTCCCTCTCTTTGGATTCTAAAACCTACCTCAAAGGTTGAACTTGCGTCACTTCATGTGAACTCAGGGACCATAACTTGTAATGACACGTCTTAGTAGACATTGCTTCATTTTATGGTGTAACAAGACAAAAAGGTAGAACTGGTTTAAAACCAACTTTTAACAAATGCAAAGTAATATTGAACAAAACTAAGCAGAAAGCCTGCAGGTATTTACTGTACATGTATCAACCTGCACCTTCTAAAGAAGATAAAGTAGGAATTCAGGAATTACTCAATACACAGAAAAATAGTTGTAAATAAATATATCTTGTGCCCATTGTTTTGGCTCATTTATTCAGTTTCCTTTCCTGGTTTTAAACTTTAATTTATTAGGTAAAAATGTTATATTAGCCAACCTGCACATATCACACTTTAAAAAATATCTAAAATGAGGACGAGAGGGAAATTACATTTAAAACACCTCCATTATTATTTAAAAATGTTAGGCCACAATGTGAACTCAGCAAGAGTAAACGCACACAAACTTAGCCATAAACACACAAACTTAGCCATAAACACTGACTCTTTTTATCCTCTGTGTTTGTCTGTGGTATTGTTTTAAATTTAAGGTGACATTTCTGTCAAATCAGGGGTCTTATCATCACCAGCAGGCTGCTCTAACAGCCACAGCACCTCTAGTCATTTATCAATTGAGCATGCTTTCAGTTGTAGTCACTATTTAAGTGTGATATATTTTGGCACTTGGCTTGGATCTTCCGCCTTGTTTCTCTTTGGAGAAATCAAATAAATGACACATTTGCAAATGAATCCATCATCAGTATGTATTGTGACACAGCTGTAATGTTACTCTTTGTCTTGTAGGAATTGCAGTTGGAGTATGGCCACGACTCACCAAGTCTACTGGGAGGAAACAAGTAGGTCTCGTCTTGAAGTTTCAAAGCTTCTGTCGCTTTCTTGTAGTGATTTCACATTTGCACAAAACTACCAAAAAACTAGTTTTAGGGGTGAGCTGCATGTGTGAACACAAACAGAGGAAATATTCACTTGAACTTCATCTGGAGTTTCTCCCGCCAGCCCCCCAGTATTTTTTCTGCAGAAGGTGCGAGTGAGCTGACGCAAGTAGCACCAGAGGGATATACAGTATTTGTAAAAATGATAGTCTCCCTCTGTGAGGTGGATGTATGAAAAACCAGATCAAGAGGATTTCAGGCGCCGTTGTATCTACATCTTTGTCTTTTTTATTTATATCTCTCATGCAAAAAAAAGAGAAAATGTCACATTCTATTATCTACTGCTTGAGATAGGGGTAGTTTTGATGATTTATTCATAATTGCAGCCTGAGGATGTTTTTTAAGCTGTGTGTTTGATTTTCCGTGTTCTCCGTGTTTCTGTAAGCAGAAAGCTGAGGTTCAGATCAGTGCTGCAGAATTGTTCTCAACTGTCTATCAAGGATTAAAAGAGATTTTTCCAGACATGTATTTGCAGTCATTTTGAACGAATTCAGAAATCATATATAAGTGTGTTTCTTCTCATCTTTATTCCATCATTCATTCATTTCTCTTCTCTTTGTCTGTCAAACAGGAGTCTTCTCAAATCTGTGGAGGAGGAGCTGCAGCAGAGGTAGGTCAGACCGCTCTCACGTCCTGATTCACCCAGGGCCTCTTGATTCGCTGGTGTTCTAACCACGCCGTCCCATCAGCCAATCATTATTAATGGCAGGACTAACCTGGGGCCAATCACTAGTAACTAACGCTGCTGTAATGACTTCAGGCTGTGACGCCTATCAACACTTTGGGGATTCTTGTGGGTCTTAATTTCCCTCTGCGGCTTGCTTCACGCTTTTGATGTCATCAGGGGAGCGCTGTGCTTCAAAGGAGCTTCCTGCAGAGCATGGCTTAACACACACACACACAAACACATGCGCACACACACACATATGCACGTGTACACAGATCATTAGCCAAAGCTGCAGTTGGTGTCTTAAGCAAATTTACCGGCAAGTCTCAGGAGGTTTTCTTCTTACTTCCCGAAAAGACAACGATGATCACATCCTTGTGTTTTGCTATTTTCTCTGAGATTATCTGACACAGCAAATGTTTTAAAGAGTAATTGTCGTGTCCATTATTAGATACTGTAGAGTCCTCACATTCATTTACAGTCATTAGGTGCTCTTAACGTCCCCTTTTTAAAAACCTGACACTTTGATTCCCCTACATGTATAAACCAGATCTACTGAAGCATTGTTTGGCCTGTAGAATGTAGTCGTTGGCATTCAAATTTCTCAGTATCCCTTTCAGTATCCTTAGGTTAACAGATGAATAAGTACTGTAGTACAATATTACAATGAAGTGGTAGTAGAGCATATAGTAGTAACAGTCAGTCAGGGTTAACAGACATTGTTCAAGTAAGTTCATGTTCACTATGCAGTTACGAGGTGTTGCAAAATGTAAGAAACGCTACCTGAAAAGTGTTTGACTGATTTATTCTAATTTAGCCATCAATGTTTATTTATCTTATGTGGTATGTCTAAGAAGAGATAAACAACAATTTGTTTACAGAGTCTTTCAGACCCAGGTATGGCCGAGGCCTTTTCTAGTTTCCTTTTTTTAACACAACACATTTTTAGCTGTAAGGCTAAGGATGTCTTTACTGAAGGGAGAAATTACTGTAGGAAATATAACATTCTTACAGGACAGAATGCATTTATAACGACTTATAATTTAACTTTGAATGGAGGTTTCCATGAAATTCACTTTATTGCTAAATTGTCCTTAATAAAGAAAGAAAGGAGGGAAGGAGGATTCATACCCACGATGAAAAGCCTGTCCAATCTCAGATATTTCTTAAGTAATGGCAGGTGCTGAATATAAGCTTACATAATAGCTTCCTGCCCAGATCTTTTATTTCTTTAGCCAGATCTCAACACTAATAAGTAGAGGGAAACAGAAGAAAAACGAATCAGTGATTAAAAAACAGTATTATAGAATTAATTATAGAATTGTGATTATAGAATGAATGATGTGGTAATGTAGATGAAGATTATCATCTAAAAATGAGCTACTGTTGTTGCTTAGAAAACAGGAAGAAGTCTTTCTTAAACATGATAAGGTTTTAAATGTAGTGTTCCCCTTAAAAGCCAGTTTAAAATAATGATGTTTGATATATACTTCAGGATTTAGAGGGTATTCATTGTGTGTAAGTAGCTACGATTGATTAGAGATTGTGTTGTGGTAAGATCTGCAAGGACTGTACAGGTTTGAACTGTTTAAATTCGAAGCGATGGCTGTTTTGGTTCTGTATTTATCACAGGACCTTTATTTTGGCGGGAGGAGGAAAAATCTTTTTAATTTGGATCTGTTCAGTCCTTTCAGATCTGGTTCAAGGGTTAGAGGTAGTTTGTGGACCGAGCTTCACTCAGCTCTCCCTCCCCTTTCCCCTCCTCCCTCTCTCCTCCTCCTCCTC
Source organism: Labrus bergylta (assembly GCF_963930695.1). Classification (NCBI taxonomy): domain Eukaryota; kingdom Metazoa; phylum Chordata; class Actinopteri; order Labriformes; family Labridae; genus Labrus; species Labrus bergylta. Next base: position 16,418,050 of record NC_089204.1, on the reverse strand, counting down.
CTGTTCTCACCTTTGCTTGCTCCCTCTCTCCCTTAACTTCCCCCCTCTTATGCTCCCCTTACCTCAACCCTTTTCCCCTTTCTCCCTCCCCTCCCCCTCCCCTCCTCCTCCTCCTCCTATCTTCACCTCCTCTCCCAGGGGCCATGTGGCACACTTAGGGGATGATGAGGATGAGGATGATGATGGTGCAGATGATGATGAAACTCACACTCAGTAAGTTCTCTCCCAGTCTCAGAGCTGGAAGCCTCTCGCTCTTTGTCTTTTTATTTTAATTCATCACCCGTTCCTCCCATGTATCAAAGAGGAAGGGGTGAGGAAGACAAGGGGGGAAGGCTTCCTGTATTAGCCAAAGTTTCATCGATGCATCTCTTTGCAGCACACCCCGCCATCACGCCACATACGCCACCTGTGTTTGTGTGTGTTTTCTATGCCATTAATATTGTCTTGTGTGAAGTCTAATAGCTACTAACAGGAACCCTAACCCTAAAACTGACCTCTAGGCTGCTAGTGATTTCTTTGCCAGTCATTTTTACACTTTACCTACTTAAATACCCAGGGACAGAGGATAGCATTAGCCATGGATAGGGCTGAACACCACTGAATTAGAGAAAATCTTTTTGATACATTAAATCCCAGATACATACCATCATTTCATCGCCCTCAATCACATCCTACTAATCTATATTTCAGAACCGATGACTTCAAAGGTCTGTCTGTAGTTTGCGTACTCAGATAAATGATCCTCATGACCTTGACATCTCATTTGCTGTTGTCTTGTTTTGTTCTCCTCTTGCGTCGCCATCTGTGTGCTTCCTTGCTGTGTCAGGGTGTGTGTGTGTGTGTGTGTGTGTGTGTGTGTGTGTGTCCACATACCCGCTGCCTTCTGGCGTCTCCTGCTTCTATTATACTGTATATTTGGCATCCAGCCACATCCCTCATCATGTTAAAGCCAAATGTCTTCAGCAGACCAGAGCCTTCTCTTTGCTTAGACATGCATGTATTGTTCACTGTAGTCAGACAGGCTCAATTACTTACACATCCCAAGAAAATGAAAAAAATATATATATTTGAGTGACTACAAAAACCTCCAGAATCTAGAACTACAGATTAGGTTATGCTTGCTGACTACATGTTGTAGCTAGCATGTTCATGGTAATATAAATAAGCTCTCACTGTCAAAAGAAAAGTCATATTTTACTTTGAATAAAGTCTTGACTCATATTGAAGCAGCTCCGCAAAGTAGTCATCTTCAGGTTCCTTCTCCATTTCACCTTTCAAGTTGTCAGCATAGGATCAATGGGTTTGTGCTTACTTTGTAGATAAACTTGTTTTTTTTGCCAATGTCCCTATTTTGTGTAACCATTGATATCATATAACTGATATCTTAACACACAGTCAATTGATCCTGAACTGAATGAGGTTTTTCATCACAATTTCCGCCCACCACCACGCTACATTAACCAACATAGTTGTTATTCTTCCCTTAAACCATCACACTCACTGTTCAGATCTAACTGATTCCATTCAGGCCCTTAACCTGTTGACTGCCATTTAACACAGAGGACTTTGTTAGTGTCCTGTACTTTCTCATTCAGCCTCTATTAGTTTTTATGTGTGTGCTATGATTGGTTCTTTGTCTTGTCATTCTTTTACATGTGGTGCTAGAATTCTGCAGTTCATTAGGCAAGATGGATAAAGTCTCTGTGAATATGGTGCTGGTGAACTCGGAAATTTGGCATAGTGCTTAAATTAACAAACAAAAGTAACTTTCAGCACGACTATTTTCAGAGACTTTACTCATGCTCTGTTTGTAGTTTGTCTTGACCATCTCTCGTGTGTGTCTCACTTTGTTTTAAATGGTTAGAGCAGTTCCCTCGTGCGTGTGTCTGTGGTTTAAGTGTGTGTTTATTAAGTGTGTGTGTGTGTGTCTCACTGTCAAATATCAGGCTATGGTTAACCTCTTCATTTCAGAATGTATTATCTGATCAGCCCATAACATACAGGACCACACCCAGTCTTGTCTGACTGCACAACACGGGTTTCCACTTCATTATTAGAATGAATCAGATTTTTACATTTTTAGAAATAGACATACGTAATTTGAACCTTTATTGGTTAAAGAAGTATAACACAATGAAGTATAGATAATAAAATATGTGACGGCACAGAATCTGCCTTTTATGATCAGTAACTTGTTCTGAAATGGAAAGTTAAACCATAGCATCAGTTGTCACATGTCGATGGGTGTGTTGAATACTTTTTAGTGTCACTCTTGAGTGTTTTAAGATGCAAATTCTCAAATCTCCTGCGTTCTTAATTTTTCAGTAAATCCAGCACCATCATGAGGCCAAAGGTCCCGCCTCCACTTCCTCCCAAGGTATAAACAACTGAGTACATCCCTCAGGCTCAGTGGAAGATTTCTCTGTTGAGGACTCATTTTATATATCAGTTGTGTCATTTTTCGAACATGTTTTCTTGGATATGAGAAATCTGCTCACTGTTTGTCCTCGTCTGTATTGTCTTTCAGCCCAAGTCCATCGCGTCCACCACGTCCCAACAGCAACAAAAACACGACGAGAGCCAATCACACAGTGAGGACGACGGCGGAGGGGGAGGTACCATCAAACGCTGCCCAGTCCCGGAGACGTCGAGCCCGGCAAAGGCAGCCTCCAATGTCCCCCCGCGACCCCCGCCCCCGAAGCTGCCACCCCACCGCCGCAGTAGCCTAGGTAACGAGAGCCCCAAGTGCACGGACGTGGAAAACTCTGCCCCAGAGGATGATGGGAGCTTTAGACATTTCTGGGAGTGGCTCCACACGCCTCACACAGAGGAGGAGCTGGAGGAGGCATGGGAGGTGCTGAAGGAGGTGAAAGAGGAGCAGGAAAAAGAGGAGGAAAAGGAAGAGAGTAAGAGCAGCAAACTTGATAGATTGGTAGTGTCCGCAGACCCTGTCGTCCCCTCCGATTGGTTGTCTCCCATTAGTCGGTCCTTGTAGTCTGATTTCTTTGTTCCATGAGTCCGTTAATAACAGCGCTTTTTACATTCTTTTTTGTTTGTAGCTCCCTCTGTCCATCAGCTCCTGATCAATATAAGTGTCTGTCATCTTTTTGTCAAGTGTGATTGGTTGGACTAAACAATCAATCAAGAGCTGGTTGTCTGCTATCACTCCCCTTCGCTTCCTCGGAGTAAGAATGAAGAGGAGAAAACATCGTCCTGGCTAATCAGACTTATACAGGAGAGAGAGGAGACATGTGATATCACATGAGAGCGTTCAAAGTTTGAAGTAAAGTTTTGCTTTTGAGTTGAAATATATATATCCTTATATTCTTGACCACATGTCATTTTTATAAGGTGTATTTTGGTTAACCTGTTTGCTAACAAGAATGACTGAGAGTTCTCATTTGGAGCTGTTAACTTTGTATTTTTTTTTGTAAAACCATAAAGATTAGTAAAAACAACAGAAGGTTTGGTTAGTTGTAGTTACATTAATAAAAAAAAAATCAATCAAGTTGAGAATCTGGAAAGTAAAGTTTTGTAGTGTCAAGTCCTCAACAGGAAAGCTTTGGTGGAGATGGGCTGTGTGCAGAAAGGTTCCAGAGGGGCTAGCTGCCACAAAAAGTAATAATTGTAAAGTTTTTTCAATATACTTTTAACAAAGTAGGACGGACAGCAGTGTTTCCCACAGAATGACACTGTACCTGGGCGGACCGCTCAGAGTATAAAAGTGGACAAACATACAAGTCATAATACAGGTCACCATCTGGCAGGCAGGTTGTTTGTGGTGCATTAACACCTCCCCTCCGCTCATGACTATATTTGATCCTCTGTGTTCTTCCTGCTAGCCTGCTCCCTTCTTCCCTCCCTCTCTGCTCCCAGTAGTGTGTCTGTTACTGTTCAAGTTGATCTCACTGTGCTTTCAGTCCTGCAGATTAGATTGTACTCACCCAAACAAATGTTGATGAAGAAGAGTCAGTTTGAGTGGACTGTAGTTGCAGTGTGTTCTGCCGCTGAGTCTTTTCACTTCTTAAACACAGTGCAGTATTTCCACGCTCTCTCTTTATGTGTCCAATTCTTCTTCTTCACGTTCACTCATTAAGTTGTGTCTTTGTCATTGTAGGTAATGGCTTGAGTTCTCCACATACTGGAGAGAGGGACAGTCCAGCAGAAAGGCAGTCCACTATGCCCCCTAGCGTCCCCATACGGAAAGACAAGAAGGACGTCGCTCCGGTAAGCACACTTACCTCTTCAGTCATGGCAAACTTTGTTCTGATTCACATTATGCCATGGTAGCAACTTGTCCATCACAAGGAAGTCACACCCTTACGTATACCATGCTTTGTCATCTGTTTTACTCTAAACTGGGATTATTATTTACAACATCATGATCACGTTACAGTGAAGCAGACTTGAAACTAACTAATGAAATCACATGCTTCCTTTGAAATATGTTTACAGGCGTCGTGAATGAAGTGATTAAGTAGAGTTTTAGAAAAAAATGAAAATTATTGGAGTGCCCTATGCAGGCATTTAGAAAGAGTTCAGGTACAGTGTTGGGGCTTTTCCCATTGCCTTCCCTTTACAAACCGTAGATGTTGTTAACACTTCTGTAACACCACCGCCCCTCCCCTCGGGATTGTTGCTAGACAGACTGCCTGAACAACAACCCCCCCCCAAACTCCCCACGGTCTCGTATCCCTCTTCCTGCATCTTATCCCATCTCCCGCTGTCCCTTTTTCAAGCACGGCGCAGTCTAGTCTAAGGCTGTTTCGTCATGAGCCTGGTTTCCAGCCTAAAGAGTTCTGCCTTTTAATAAGGCAGTTTTTTCTTACCACTGTAACTTTTGCTGCTTTGCTAAAGTGCTCATGATGGATTAAGCCGGGTCTTTGTAATATAGCATTAAGTAAGGTCTTTTACCTGCTTTTTGTAAAGTGTCTAGAGATAACACTTGTTGACATGAGTTGATGCTATACAAATACAAAAATATTGATTGATTGACTCTCTGCTCAAGGACCTCAATAGTTCATAAACAGTTAATTAAAGACCTATGTTGACAGAAAAAAACAAGATTTAAGAGTTACAGTGAGTTCTAAGGATCATCCATAACAGAGTGCCTACTGACAGTATGTGTGTGTATGTGTGTGTGTTAATCCATCTGTCCTAGAAGCCGATCAGTAATGGACTCCCACCAACACCTAAAGTTCATGTAAGTAACAGACTCCTTCTATTCTCATTTAGAAAAGACAGGTTGTATGACCTTTATGTTACTTGCATATTATTGTACCGCTCATGAATGTGTCGTGTTCTCTCGTTTGCAGATGGGTGCATGTTTCTCCAAGGTGTTCAACGGTTGTCCTTTGAAGATCCACTGCGCGACATCCTGGATCAATCCCGACACCAGAGGTATCCGTACAGCAAGCAGATACCGTGTTGAACATGAAGTCACAATGTGAACAAAGATGTCGTCACTAGTTTCAATCTAAACAAGATGAATAATGGAATCATTTTTGTTTTTTGTGTGCGTTTCAGACCAGTATTTGATATTTGGAGCTGAAGAGGGAATCTACACATTAAACCTTAATGAACTGCACGAGACCTCGATGGAACAGGTGAGACTAGAGCTCATGGATTTGAAGATGGTCGGGAATTTATGTTATGGTGGTAGTTGTATACGTATTTGACAATGTATTTATTTATGTTTTAATTTAAAAGAAAACCACAGTTTAAAAATCAATCCAAATGATCCTACCTTTAAATCTGCAGAAATGATTGAGTCTAGTTTTGTCATGTTGCTCGTTTCCTTCATTTCTCTTCTCTCTTCATCTTGTTTGTGTCTGCAGCTCTTCCCTCGGCGGTGTACCTGGCTATACGTCATGAACAACTGTCTTCTCTCCATATCCGGTGAGTTATAGCATATCTGTGGGATGGAATCATTTCGAAGTTGTCTTTATAAATTGATTATACTTAAAATACTCTCTCTCCACTTTTGGTCTCTTCCTTTCTCATGTGTTATTTTTTTTTAAAAATTTATACAATTCTCTCCTTCTTGTCTTCCAGGCAAAGCCTCTCAGCTGTACTCTCATACTCTGAGCGGTCTGTTTGAGCAGGCCAGACAGTTACAGAAGTTACCAGTAGCCATTCCCACACACAAGCTGCCTGATAAGATGATTCCCAGGTAACTCTCCCAAATGGGAGGTCACACTTATCCATCGTACAAATAATCACAGTATTATGATCTCATTTGTAATCCTTCACTTTGATTTCTGACTTTTCTGTCTCGTAAAAAAAATGGAAATAACGTTGAAGGACATCAGAACCTTAATTTCAGTTTGAACATGATGTTGACTTTATCACAAAAGCCTTTTTTGACTGACTGTTTTCTTTGTTTTCTGTTTATAGAAAGTTTGCTGTGTCTAATAAAATTCCAGACACTAAAGGGTGCCAAAAGTGCTGTGTAGGTGAGTGTCAGAGAAGTCTCAGCTCAACACTGACTTTTCTTAGCTGTCATGTTTAAAGTAACAAACACATGCAGAATGTCATTATCACAGCACTGAATTATTTAACCTAAACGTTTGAAGCCACAGGATGAATACATGTAAACTGATCCCTGGTGTTGTTTTCTTTCAGTCCGTAACCCGTACACAGGCCATAAGTACCTGTGTGGAGCCTTTCAGTCCAGTGTCATGCTGTTGGAGTGGGTGGAGTCCATGCAGAAGTTTATGCTCATCAAGGTCCGTTATTGTGCTTTAAACTTCTTTGTGTTTCCTTGTCTGAGAGTTTAAATATAAGTGTACAGGCACGTTTTCTAAGGTTGTTCTAATGCACTCAAACTATTTTAAAACGTCTGTAAGTAGACTATTCAGCTAATGTGTCAGCATACCTACCTACTCTAAACTCTAGTGCTAGCTACTGCACTAACAGCCTGTGTTTTTAGGAAGATTTCTTTGCTTTATAAATCTTGTTTCTGTCAAAAGCACCTCCTGTGTCTATTTGTAGAGCTGAAAGTACTGATTACTTACATTTACCTTCCCAACTCTCATCTCTCTTCCCCCCCCCCCCCCCCTCAACAGAACATCGACTTCCCGTTGCCCTGTCCACTGGAGGTCTTTGAGATGTTGGTGGTGCCGGAGCAGACCTACCCTCTGATCTGCGTGGCGGTCAGTAAAGGCACGGAACTCAACCAGGTGGTTAAGTTTGGCACCGTCAACCCCAACTCTACCTCCTCGTGGTTCACAGAAGCAGGTGACAACAGCGTGGCCCTTTTTTTTTTTTGTGTGTGTGTGTCTTCTGTGTCTTCTGTTAAACAAGCAACACTTCTCCTGTTCTGATGTTGTTGTTGTTGGGCAAATAAAAAAAAAATACTCTGCTCTCCTCTTCCTCTCTGCAGACACACCACAGACGTGTGTGATCCACGTCACCCAGCTAGAGAGGGACACTATTCTAGTCTGCCTCGACAGTGAGTGATGACTGTGTTCCTGCACTGTGCAGCTTCAGCTCGCCCAGGTCAGATTGAAGAGGTTTTAATTCTCTCTCTATTCTCTTTCTCTCTCTCTCTCTTTCTCTCTGTCTCTCTCCAGGGTGTATAAAGATAGTGAACCTCCAGGGCAGGTTAAAATCCAGTAGGAAGTTGTCAGCTGAGCTCACCTTCAACTTCCAGATCGAATCAACAGGTAAAAATAGTTGAATTTACAATTACATGAATATAGTAAATAATATGAAAATGGAGACAGCACAACTTGGGGACACATCTGAAATGACTGATATTTCCCATCATTTAAGGATCTTCACATTTCCTGTATGTCTCCTAGTTAATCTTACATCGCATGCTCATTTGTAATCCATAGAGATCATTCATATTGTTTATACCTGTTTGCTTGCAGTTTGTCTTCAGGATAGTGTACTAGCCTTCTGGAGGCATGGCATGCAGGGGCGGAGTTTCAAGACCAACGAGGTGAGACTGACCCTCTATTTGTCTGTGTGTTTGTGCCCACTCAAGAAGAGGTCCATTTGTTTTGTGTTCTTTAAATCTATAGTTTTTGAGCGTACGAGAGGGTCATCATTTCACACACAGTGACGCCCAGAATAAACCTTTTCAAAATAGCAGACAGTCAGCTGTAATTTAACATCTTTCACTTGTTTTCAAAGACAACAGACCACACATTTTGTTATAACTATCACACTTATTGAGTTAGTAACCACATTAATCAGAGCACTCATATTATACTTCCCCACAGTGTATTAAATGTAGTAATCATGCATCAAGGTGTTTGGCTTGGTTTGTCCTGGCAAGCTAGCCTCAACTCTTTTTCTACTTTTCTTTTTTCCGCATCAGATCACCCAAGAGATCTCCGACAGCACACGCATCTTTAGACTACTGGGATCAGACAGGTGAGAAAGCGCACATCCACTTCTCCTTCACTTCTTTTAAAAATACACATGCACATAGGTCTTTTTTTTTTTAACATCCTCTCTGATGTCTTATCACTGAAGACGTGCTGACGGTATAGATCCGGGGGCGGAGGAAAGAGGCCTCACTCTGCCCAGGTACACTCACTGCTCATTGAAAATGCTGCCTCTTAATCTGTCGGGACGCTCTAGATCTGCTTGACGCCAGATGTCACAAGACTGTCTGAGAAAGGGAGAGGAAAAAAAGTGTCATAGGACACTCTGCAAAGGGCTGGGGGATAAAACCTGTTGAGTCATGACTGCATAGACACCAAAATGATCCTTGTCTGCATTTACATATATATCAGTAAAAATCTATCGGTTTTGTATACATGATTGGTGAAACACCAGAAAAACAAAACAAAACAAATCAGGTTATTTTTTAACCTCTTTTGGTGTTTATTGTGTCATTACTGAACAGCTGAGTCCCTCAGAGTTATAACGGTTGAATGTCTGAGTCTATGGGTCCCTTTTTAAAACAGTATTAACAGCTTTCTCACCGTCCTCAGGGCAAACAAGAAAACTTTGTGAAATGCTTTATGTCCAAGCAAGTTATCCTCCTCTGCTGCCTTATTCCAAATAACAGGGCTTTTACAGGATCCGACTGTATCCTCAGGGTTGCTGGTGGTGTTTTTTTTTTTTATACATATTACTCACAAAAGTCTGTGTCTTTACACTTCTTGTTCCTCTATGTTGTATTTGTTTTCATCAGAACAAACTAACACCAGCGCTGGGATTTAAAATGCTGTTTTGTGTTACCGTCCCTCCAAACCAAACCTGATGTCGTTTTTTTTTTTGTGTTTTTTTGCCTGTTTTGTGTTGCAGGGTGGTGGTGCTGGAGAGCAGGCCTACGGACAACCCTACAGCCCACAGCAACCTTTACATCCTGGCAGGTCATGAGAACAGCTACTGAGACTCACGAACACAAAAAACACACTCTCTAAGCAGCCACTAATGCAGACAAGGGGGTTGAGCAACTCGAAGATACAGTCAGCCCAGTCTTACCGCTTACCCAACCCAAAAACTCCTGTCGGCCATTTAACTGGGAGATGAGGGAGCTGTTCGTGGGCGCCGATGTGGACTCCCAGGTGCAGACATTAAAATAAACCACAGTGTTACATGTGTACTAGCTAAGCGTGTTGTAGTAGAGCAGCGGGTTGTCGACACTTATCTGACACAGTGAGGTTTAAAACTGCTGGTCTGTACCCAGAATCCTTCCTGATACCCTCCCCTGCACACTGCACACTGGGAAAAAAAAACGGCTTCCAGCACAGAAGTCTGACTTCAACACTACTTCTACTACTTCTTGTACACATACTACAACTACTACTGCTACTGCTAATTGTGCTAAAGCTTTACAGAAGGGCCACCTTGCACAGGAAAATCTGTCCTTCATCATCTATTCGTGTCTTCCTCCTCTTCTTCTTCCCTTCTCTCCCATATTTTTTAAACTACACTTTTATTTATTGTGGCATGATGTAACTTTAGCGAACAGGATGGCTCACCTGTTTCATTTGATTTTTTTTTTTTTTTTTTTTTTTAAGGATAAAGAGAAGAAAAAAAAAAAGACTAAAAAGCTTTGCCACCTCTGCTAGCAATGAATTCCAATACCCGTCACCACACCACACAAGTGCTTAATTGACCTCTATTTAATTGTTGTAAATATAAATGTAGTATTTTTTGACAGAGCCAAACACTAAAAGACTGGTCATGTAGATAGGTGTGTGTATAGTCGCTCTGTACATCTGTGGAGACCGACAGTGAGACAAGGCGGGCATGGAAGAGTTACGGGGCTGTAGATTCACTTCCATGAACATGTGACGAGAGTCAAGAACTCCCCCCACCCCCCACCCCTGCAGTCTCCTCAGGTGGACAGCTTAGGTAACATGATACTACTCTAATAACAATCTGGAGCTCAGGAATGACCTGAGCAGACACAGCAAGCAGCACCGATTGATCATTTTCTTAAAGCATGACTCACCCTCAAACCGCCTGCACATTCTGCACGTCGTCACGGCTGCAGACGTCAGTAAGTTCCAGTCGTTTTCCGTTTTTTTTTTCCCTCACTTTTTGACATCATTTTTTGTTTTGTTTTTTTAAATTCTATTTTAATCAGAAAGTTTTTTTTTTTTTTTTCATTTAATACTTTTCTTTATCGAACCACTGGTGTTAAAATTTTGCACAGAGAAAATGGTATTTGACAAACAAATGTGACGTCATTATAATATATGACCCTGTGTGTGTATGCACAGTGTGTAGGTATGTGTGTGTGTGTCTAGACATAGAGTTATGCACATACTAAGTGCATCATGTACAGATCCGGTCTTAAACAAGTAACAGTTTTATTTCTGCCTGATGTCCAACAAGAAAAAAAAGCTGGATTTACACAGAAAGATTTTATTTTATATTTATCCAGAACACTTTGTTGATTTTAACTTTCAGCCACGATTTCTGCCATTAAATTTAACCTCTAACGAATTCCACGTCTGGAGTATGCAACATATTCACGATTCATGACCTGTTCTGTTAAAGTAGCTACATCAAATTGTTAAAATGGGCAGATACAACAGATCATAATGTAAAGAGTACAATAAGAACTTAAAACTCCCATTCTTAGCTAACTACAGCGCTAATATCCTTCAAAAGAAAAAAGGGATTCCCATGAGAGGTTCATAATAAGCTAAAACAACATTCTGGGTACTTCTGTGTGCACAGTGATAATATGCTGTTAAAAAAAACATCTGTTTTGTTGCACTGAACATCTGCAAACTCTTAAATATGCCACAGTTGTTTAATGCCAATCGAACAGCTTGTTGATGAGCCTGTATGAGCTTAAAACGAATAGAAAACTTTATATATAGTTCTACTGTTTCAGAAAGAACATGTTATTTAAACTTTGAGCGACACTATTAGAACATACGCAAGCCAAGAAATGCGTTGGGAATTACATTTCTGTGCAAGTCCAAACTATTTTAATTAATTTTAGTCTCATTTTTAACAACCTTAGTTGCTGTGACTTGTTTAAAGGCCGACATCTGTATGAAAGATGACCTCATGCATGTAGATAATATGCACTCTGTGGTGTGTAGGAGTCTACATGTGGCAGTACACTACCAGTCTTTACAAGCTGTAACACGGGGGGGAGGGGGGGAGGGGCTTTAAAGGCCTACAACACTAGTTTAGAGACACCATTACTTACAGGGCTGAAGTTTTTTGGGTTCATTCTTCCTAAGATGTCAATCCCTCATTTGTTAATTATCCAGCTTAGAACAGAACAATGAGATTAATGAAAACACACAAGACTGCTGGAGAGGTTTACTACCTGCTCTCCACATGACGCATGATTTCATCAGATCAACAGCTGCAGCAAAGACCATTAACGTACTGATAGGGCAATGATTAGTGGGTAACGTTAAGTCAAGCCAATGTTTGATCTATTTCAACATTTTGGCTCTCTGTCGAAGTGTTGGTTGTTATAGGAATATTTCACTATGTTGGGGGACTTCTTTAAGAGAATGTAACAGCTTTATATTCCTGCTGACCTCCCATCAAACCTTCATTAGGTTATGTTTGATTTATTTTTCTCACACCCAACAAGGAAGCATGCCCTCTCTCTAAACATCCATTGACAGGAAACACAGCATTGCCCCCCCCCACATACATTTTCATCGTGTTTTCATGAGTTTTATTTTTTATTAGTCATCCTCCCGCCCCAGATCAGCTCCTGATACTTTAGTGCAAGTAGCTGAATAAGCATAGTTTAGTAAGTGTAAAGAGCTTGAATCCACTGGGAGGATGAACATTATTTCTCTTCCTCTGTGAACACTTTTATTTTGAAAATGCCCATTGAATGTCACTTTGCACCTGGAAAACAAACAACATGCATACCAAACATACAAGAGCTAAAGATGCTAAACTTGATTGCCCTGTAGTAAGCTAGGAGTGGAAACTTTCCTAATATTGTTCCCTTTATAGGACTTGTAATACGCCATATATCAGCCATAGCAGAGTTAGATGTCAAATAGGTTGAACTCTTCTGGTAAGATCTGGAGAGCACCGAGATCATGAAATGTGTCATGCACGGAGGGAAACTATTTCAAACTGCCATGCAGAGAATATCAAACTTACTCAAAAGTAACCATAGACCTTAAAATGCTTTTAAAAGCATCTAAATGTAAAACTGTAGAAAAAGCAAACAATGTATTTTTTAGCATTATTTTCAACTGCCTTATAATTGAATTTACTACCACAGACGTGTGATTTAGCCAAACCCTGCTCATTAATCTGCTACTTAGCCAACATGGTGTCATAGATTCAGGACTGCAACCAAAAACATTTTCCAAGAATTTGTTCTCTCAGTGTCCAAACAATAGTTCTGCAAGTATACTACCAAGCCTAAGACTGGCATCATCAGCCATTATGTCTATTAATCATGTGTCATATAAAAGCTTGATTTATTGAATTTGATTGGTCACTTGCCATTCTACTAGTTGTAATATCATGCCTTACCAAACACGTTACCGGGTCATATTTCGTTGTGAAAATGTTCTCTCCTTTCTTAACATTTCAGCGGCTTGACGCAACATTTAATTAGGAAATAAGATGCCAAATTATGTTGTGGAAAATAGTGATGGCCAAGTTTAGATAGTTAACCTGGTGGTAAGTCCTACTTAATGAAAAAAATAGTTTGATTCAAAAGACAGCCATCAACAGCGCACATGGTTAAGGTTAGCTCCTGTGAACATTCACATTTAAAGGTTTTTGTTACAGAAATAACAATCTGCTTGTAATCTGTATTGATTTCTTTTCCTTTTGGTTTTGGTGCAATTTGTCCGTTTTGCAGCAACACAAAAGTGTTCCGCAGGATAGCATGACGCTCTGTGATAATGCTTCAATAATAGACTCCAGTTGCATCTGTTGTCCTCTAACGCCGGTGCCAACATGGTTACTCTTGGTGGGTTTTACAGAAAAATTAAAGAGTCTGTTTTTTTTTTATTTTATTTTAACTGCTATTAAATTAAACCATGAGTGAAACATAAATCATAGGCATTGTTTTACGCTGTGGGCACCATATATGTGTTGACAGTCACAAAAAAAAAAAAGATCACTAAATTGGCAATGAAATGGTTTTTCAGAGATTGCTTGTTCTTGTCTACATGTGGTGAACCTGATGAATCTTGTGCTCCATCCAGATTAAAGTTACCCTGACGAGTTATATGCAGACGCTGTTCTAGCCCAGGCCTACTCCGGGTAAATAACAATAACACAAAATAAGTCTCCTCTGTTCTGTCGCTATTACATCACTTTTTTTGTCTTTTGTTTTCATAATGCAATGCACACGTTATGAACTGTATATATTGTAAAATAAAAATGGGTTTGTTTTACATACTGTATAATTGCCTATATTTTGGTTCAGAAGTGTAACAGATTTATGAGATGACAGGTTAACACATTAAAAAGAAGGATATCAGCCATTTGTTTTCCTGAGTTGGTTATTTCTAAAGGGCCTTTTTAATGGCAGACATCTTGGCACATCACAGAAATAAAAGCACACGTTATATTAAATAAACGATGGTGGTAGTATGATGAGCTGCTCTGATTTCCTGCTTTCTTTGAGAACCCTGCCACTCGTACACTTGCTCTCTTACAATCAGAATCGTCTTTTATCGCCAAGTACATTTACACATACAATGAATTTGACATAGTGTTCTGGTGCAAAACAATTAGTAAAGGACTGGTGAAAAAATATGAAGGCGTTATAAAACAGCAGTGCTCCCATTGACAGTGCACTCAAATAGAATAAGATTAAAAAAATATATATATAATGTAAAATACAAATATAAACACAAAAACAACAGAGCTGGGCTTTGCATACTTTGGAAAATGTCTACTGAAGATTTGTCATCTCCAAATTCATGTATGTGTGTTTCAAAAGAACAGTTTTAGAAAGATAATTGGTACTTTAATACTGATGTGAACCTGAGTTCAGTTTAGTCATCCAGTTTCAGAAAAACATTTCAAGTTCAACCAACACCATCTACAAGTTAAGTTCTAAGAACCACTTTTTATTCATTGAGGCTTTTCCAATCTCCATATTTTTAATTAACAGAAGCAACATTAACCTTTCATTAGTAAAGCTTTAAGTAGAATATGTGATCAATGTTGTGTTATTTTACCTTGAACCAGTAGCACTCAAACTTTTTCTGAATATACCAAAGAGTCCTCTGACTTATGGTCCATTACGGCCTTAGTTGTAGTTGATCTTTTAAGACATGTTTCTGCTTATATGATACAAATGATGAGAAGAGAAGCATTTTAGATTTCCCAAGCTGTCTTTTGTGAATAGTCCTAGAAATGAATACAAGTGCTAGCATGCTAACATGCTGAGATGGCGAACAATAGGCCTACTTAGCATAGCTTGCTTTGCTAAAAAAAAAAAGCTATTGTGTTAAAGCCCAGCAGATTTGCTAGCATGGCTTTAGATTCTTATTTTGCTCATCATTGCTTTCTTGCTCTTGTTGTATTCTGTGGAAAGCTCATCTTAGGGAAAATTCTCAAATGTCAAGATGTCCATGATGTAGAATCAATATCAGCATGATCAGTTATAGTCATAGATGTGTCCTGCCATTTCTAAGAGTTATTCAAAATAGTGTAAAATCTCAGTTTATATGGCTAAAGCGTATCTTGTGTCTCAGAGAGGACCCAGCATATGATTAGGTGATATTTGATTCATCTAGGGACAAAGACACTGAACAGCACTTTATTTTTTGAAGTATGGACCTTTATTGAGCATTCTTGTCTCCTCATTGACACATTCACCTCTTGACAAAATACTTCTGTTCAATTCTGTCTTTCTTTGGAGCAAAATGCTTAACGCATAAAAACATACACAAATACCAGTTTAATATCTGTTCTGTTCTGTAAATAATACACAATATAATCATCTTTGGTTAAGACATGATGCAGATGGATAGAGAGTTGAACTGGAGTTACATCTAGAAAAGAGAGTCAGAACATTTTAAATAGGTCATTTTTTTTTTTTTTTTTAATTAGCAACAGTAATCATATTTCAAAAGCTAGCTGTTTCTTAAGACAACGAGAGAATAACCCATCAAGGGACGTGCAAAAGTAATAATCCAAGAAAAAAATTCACTCATTTTAAAGTTTTGGTAACACTTTAAATCAAGGTCAGAATATTCACCATGAACTAGTTGCTTATTAGCTAATAAGTAGCATACTGTCTGTTTATCTGTTAAGCACTTATTAGTACCTTATTATATTTGACTACAGCCTATAGCTAATAGACCATTAACTCAGAGTTTGCCCTCAACACTCTCCTAATTACTGCTCAATGATAGTAAGTTAGGAAGTTGTTGAACATGAATTATGACATTGATATGTTTTTGCTTACTTCTACCTTATAAGGGCCAAACTAAGCAAAGCATGTCAAAATCATCATTCATGTTCAACAACAACTACCAATAAGCAGTAATTAGGATAGTGTTGAGGGCAAACTCTGAGTTCATTTCTTATTATCTCTAGACTGTGCATGGTTATGTAGAATAAGGTACTAATATGCGTTCTATAATGACTTATAAGCAGAGAGTTTGCTCATTATTAGCATGCTTATAAGCAACTAGTTATGACCAAATATTGTGACCTTCAATAAAAGTGTAGACAGGGATGCATTTGTAGGATAAGTTTTCAAAAGTCCAGAAATAGAAGGTAAGGAAGAGCCATTTAAAGGTTAGAGGATTGACAGTGTCAAACTATGACCTCAAGTGGTCATGTCTTGTAATGTGGGGGGGAAAGGAAACTAAAAAAGATCAAACCAGCTTTAAGTAAATGTACAAATACACACTGATAACTTAACCTCACATTTCCTTTTATTCTGAGCAAAAATACTCCTCTGGCTGTTTTCTTAACTTTTGAATTTGATCCAATTGAAGTGCTTTCCCTCACTATGAACTTTTTCTTTCTCTCACAAAAAGGAGAACTGGATACTTGGAGATGATCAGAGTAAAGGTAGCGTAGCTTAATGAATAATACCTGTACAGCATTTATATATCATTTGTCAATGTTTAACAATCAACCGTGTGTTGGACTGATACTGAATGTAAGACACTTTATATCACATCAGTCTGTGGTACTGTTTGTGTGTGCAGTACAATGGGACTCATACAGCTGTGCCACGGTTTATCTCCAGATGTACCTGTTTGGGATTCTTCCCCGGAGTCTCGTGTTCACCATTGTTTTGGTTTTCTGGGGCTTTCTCGCCTCCCTTCTTCTCTTCACCGCTCCTGTGAGAAAGAAAAGCAGGAGTCAATTGGAATCTTTCATTTTGTAGTACTTTGGCAGTATTGTTTAATAGATATGTCTCAAAAGTAAAGCTAAGTTAGGATGTTATATATTAAAAAAATACAGTATTTGTGTTAAAGTTTCTCATACTGACAGAACAAAACAATTGGATAGCTAACCTGCCTTCATAAATGATCAAATTCTTCCACAAGTTGGCTTCTTCCTCGTTCAATTATTTTCTTCAATCTAGCTGAGTCCATATGGTTTCTTCAAAGTGACATTGCACTGAGCTTTAAAGCATTTTCTCGATACTTTGCTGCAACACTTGCTGCCTTAAAAGGAATTGGTGTTCCTTGTGGCTGCATTGACATGACTGGATGTCAGCTATAGTATGACACTACTCATGTGAGTATTTCCTTGTTAAATTATCATTCTTACTTCTTCTTGAACAGTTTCTTAAAAGAGCTCCTGAACCCTCCTTTGTCCTGCTTCCGACTCCTCTCGCTGAAGGGGGTGTGGTTATTCTCCTCCGTTCCGCCTCTCCACTTTGAATCTTCACCCCATGACTGGAATCCAGAGTCCTGGCGGAGTTGAACGCAATATTTGATTTACTTCAATTACGGTTATTTGATTACATTTGGTAGCATTAATCATGTTTCCATCTCAAATAGTCCAAGATAGTCAAATGCACAACTAAGGAATGCATCGAGGGCATTGTTTGATTTCATGTTGCTGTTAAGTTAAGAAAGAAAGTGGGGGAAGTAGTCCTAGAAACAACATACCAGTACTTAATACTAATCACTCCAGGTTAAAAAAACAGTTAAATTGGACATTTTTCTTTGTTGCCACCTACAATGCTGAGCATCCCTTGAAGATCATCGTGCTGTTTCTCTGTATCAGCTCTGTTCCCGAGGGGGCTCTGGACCTTGCGAGATGGCGTGGGACACCCTCTGCTACCCTTACTACCCTGGCGCTCCAGCTTGGCATGGCTTCCCAGTCCCACCCTGTGGAGGTGGTCTGACAGTTGACCACCATCCAGGCTCACTGTGGTGTCCATCTGCAGGCCATTCAGTGACTGTACAGCAAAGAAAGTGAACATTTTTACAGATGTAGGAACTTTCTGAGGATCGTTTTACTTTAGCGCAAATCAGCCCACCTTGCTCTTACGCTGACCCGCCTGAAGGGATCGGTGCTGATTGTGCTGCATCATTACAGCTTCATCTGGAGACACGCACCCTCTGGTGGACATCTTATTGTAACCGTTCCCCTGGCTTCCACCATTCCCGAAGACATCGCGTGTTGCCGACACATTCACCGCCATTGCATGACGGGACGCTGAGGGGCCTTTGGGGCACTTCATGAAGGCGATGTCGATGGAGGAATCTGACGAGGCAGAGGAGCAGCGGTCGAACATGGAGTCGTCACGGAGAGTGCCTCCCTCCTCTTCGTAGAGGCTCTCCATCCCCGGTGGGTCTGGAGGAAGAAGGAACTCTCCGAGGGCATCTGCCAGAGCCGAGCCTGGTTGAACCTGACGGAAGTCTGGATGTCTGGAGGTCAGATGATGATGGCATGTCACGGACCGCTCAGATCCCTCGCTCTCTGGGATGCTGCCAAGACCTGAAGTCAAAAGTTGGTTGACTGATAGATCAATGTTTGACACAGAGTTAAATCATGAAAAACCTACACATAATAATGTAAAAGAGCTCTAAAGCAAATAGACATAAAACAAACGCTCATGTGATCATTCTGAGTGTACCAAGTCTTGTTCACCTAAGACATTGAGGCCCGCACCTTAGACTGGGGATCACTTGGTTTTCACTTGGATGCTTAACATTTGCCACATAATTTACATTTTTACTTAGACTTTCGCAGTCCGCTTGTTGTGCCTTTGAGCAAACGACTTCTATAGCAGCACTCAAAAGAGCGTATTATGCTTTAAACAAAGTGTTTAAGATGAAATGTGGACTGAACAAGTCAATGCTACATTTTCTTCTTCCTGTTCCAAACAGCAAGACTTGGATGTAGGGCAAAAAGCCAGACCTCTTAAAATCCTACATTTAGGACATTTTTTTGTATTTCAATGTTGGTAGTAACTTTGTAAAGAATGAAAGGAGATAACTTTAAAGAGAAGTTCATCTCCTACCAACTTTCCTTTCTTAGGACAACTGACAAATTGTTGTTTTAGAACATTACAAATTCTGTTTTAAATATTGTTTGGCAGTCAAATAAGCTCTTCTAGAAGAAAACTGACAACCAGAAACAACAATGTAGTCATTTGTTGGCAAAATGAGGCACTCCTGTGAGCGCAGACCTGTTTGTTTGTTGTTTCTTGAGTCCATGTTGGGGCTGAAGAACTGGAGCTGAGGGGGCCACTCGGGGTCATAACCATGAGATGCTGAATCCTGGTCCCGCTCCCAAGCTTGGAAACGATGAGACTGGATCTGCTCCAGGAGACACTGCTTGCTCTGCTTCACCTGGTTTGCATGTTCTCTGTTAGGGATAGATCATTCATATGAGGGGATTCATTACCCCGATTCTTCAGGGGGTTTTAAAGCACAAACTACATATGAACCTACTATGTGCTAACTTGTAGGATGACATTGGAGACAGATAGCACCACTAGCTAGTTAACAAATTAAAAAGAAACTCACAGCATTGCACTGCTGCAAGGGTACGGCGAGCCGATGTTGTTCGCTTTAATCCCACTTTCAACTGTCTTTAACAGCTGTTTCATGTTAGACCTGCAGGGGACCAAAAAGACTTATTTTGTCAGGTTCAAACTCTCACAATATGTCATGCTGAACCTCTTGCGCAGTTTTTTTTTTTGGTACAGCGGTATTCCTGACCTCTTCATCTCCTTGCGGTTATGCAGGAGTAGCTCCTGGTTGTGCTGGAGGAGGTGATGGTACTGAGCCGTGAAGGACCTGAACTGCTGGATGCACACCAGCAGCAGGTAATAGTCTGGGTGCTCCGCCTCCGTCTGCCTCAGCAGTCCCTGCACAAACACATTTATTATTCATGTTCACACATTTTTTAGCAGATGTTATGTTCAGACACACATCTCACACATCTGCTCTATCAGGAATAGGAGAGTTTTTTACGTGTCTTTCAGCTCTTTTGATCTTGTGCATGAACTGCACGAGGGAATTTTGAGTTTGAATTGACCAAACATGATGTTTAAAAGTGAAGCTCTTTTACTACAAAGGTTTGTGTGTATAAATCTAACCTGCAGCAGCAGAAGGTACTCAGGGATCCTCTGAACCGGCTGAAGCAGCAGAGTGTAGAGAGACGGTTTGGATTCATCACCTGTTATATCACTCTGATAGATGCATCATGGACCAATCAGAGCATGTCAACCAATCAGAGTGGAGGGACAAAACCAGTTAATCACAGACAGAGCTTTAAATGAACTCTTTGCATTTTTAGCTTAACAAGTAATTTAATTGTTAAAGCACTTTCATTACAGGTAAGCGCAATGTGCTTAAGAAGTGTTAATGAGTACACTTTGCTAATTATCCCCTCCTGTCCTGTCTATTAGATTTAACCGCTAATTCATATCCTGCTTTGTTTTTACATTAAATATGATCTACATTTCCTTTTTTTTTTTTTACCTCCAGAAACGCAGAAGATTTCATGGAGCTGGAGGAGAGTGCGGTGACGACTGATAGACAGTCTGGAAGCTCCTTCAGGTAGGAAACATAAAAGTCCAAGAAATCATTCTGAAAGGAGACAAAGAGAGATTCTGTCAGGACACATTTGGCGTGTTCAAAGTATAAAAACAGCATAATTAAAATTTTGTAATAAAATAATTCCTTTCTTTGTTTTTATTAAGTTTCTTTTTCTTGCCATTTATTTTTTTCTCTCAGAGGAACCGTAATGCATTGCGAATGTGAACTTGAATGTGTCTAATTCATGAGGTGTGCTTACCAATTACCGTACTCTATTTCCTCTGGTTCACTCAAAGCAAATGATTCACACATTGTCTTTAATAGAAGAGGATCCTGAGATTTAGTTTGTGATGTCTGTAGGCAGGCTTAAGGTTTCAGCCTTATGGTTCAAGCTCAAAGGTTTTTATCGCAGTTTTGTTTTTAATATAAAAACTATATATATATATATAACAGGGGCATCCCCCTGCTGTGTCAAACAGAATACCTGTGCAGCTGACAAGTCTATCAGAGAACTTTAATTCTGTCATCTTGGTATCATCTTTGCCATCAGTTTATTTGTGCAGAAATAAGAATCCCTTCTGTTTCTTTACTACATCTGTATTCCAGCTCTCAACATGGCTCTGCTGGAATTTGACATTTGATTTGATGGCAGCCAAAGCGACTCAGATTCATTATAAATGCCCGGTCATAAGACCAAACCTTCTGACCCTGCCGCATTAAGCAGCCTGGAACAGGACTGTGCATTGTGAATGACAAGTTATGGAAGTTAATAAGCAGGAGGTCCAGATCCTTCATGTCTGGATATTAATAAGATCAACAAGGGATCAAGGCCTTTTTCTCGAAAGGTAAAATTGTAAATGTAACAGTCATTGCTAGCAGGTGTTGAAGATTTGTTGGATTTTGGTCACTATCCACGTGTTTATTTGCTGTAAAAATGCTTCCACATTATTTGGCAATTATTGTTCCATTTTGAGATGTAACACGTGTAAAATTGTAGTTTTTCATGTGCAGTTTTGGTGTTGTTTCTTTGATTAGAAAGTGTGACTCACGCTAACAAACATGTTTAAGCGTTTACTCCCCCTGAAAGAAACTACATTTTGATCACAACAATAGTCAACGCAAATGGTGAAAGATGTACAGTATCAACGCACAGTAGCTCAAACTAACAACTTGCTTGTTTACCTCTTTGCTGGTGAGCCTCATAAACACATCCCCCATGATGCCTTGCCACTGGCACTTGATCACACGCTCCTGGAGAGTATGGAGGAGCTCCAGGTGCTGCTGGATCAGAAACCTCAGAGAGCTGGGAAACGGACTGAAAACACCAAAGAACCAGTGATGGTGAGAAAAAAAAAATTGGAATGCCCCCCAAAAAAACAGAAAAAAAAATCACAAAGTCTTCCTTAAAAGCATTTATTCTCAATTATTCATATTACTTAAATAATATAACAAAATCTGACCTTGCTGAAGAGAGGAGATGATTTGAATAAATCATTATTGTTGCAGTTTTGGCTTCTTCAACTGCCTCATATGAATGACGCATATGAAAATGTGTTTGTGCTTTCATGTTCTAAATTTGAAGCCAGTTTGCCATCTTATGTGACAGACTTCTGACAGCCGGAAGGTTATTTATATAAAAACAAATGCAATCATTCACAAATACCACTTAAGAACTCGTGTGCTGCAGCTAAGCAGTATTCGTACTAGTAAGCTTTGTAGAGAGTATCCTCTCTGACTCGCTTGTGTTTAGAACCTGCGTCTATTTCATTACTAGATTTCCTGTTCTCCCCTCACTGCAAGCTCTTAAATTAGATCAGTAGACACTCCTGGGAGAGATTCTGAATGATGACCTGTGAGTGATGACTGAGAGAAATGACTGTATAGTTTGTTCTATTTATTGAGTTTAAGACTCATAACAGATCAGAGAAATCGTTTCCACGGCAGAAAAGGTTAGTGATGTCTGTCTCCTCCTTATTATATAACCTCCTTACCCATTAAAAGTTGTTAATTTTAATAATAAATTATGTCTATTTTGAATGTCAATGTAAGATTTTGTTTTTGAAATGTATTGTCCTCAGGCTTACCGTTTGTCTTTGGAGGTGAGAGCTTCTGTTCCATTAAAGGAGATGTTGGCCTTCAGTAACAGAGACAGGTGGGACACATAAACTCTCTCTGACTCCAGCAGCTCCAGAGCCACTCTCTGCCTCTTACCTGCACAAACACAAACAGCATTTTGGTTAAACTATGCTGAGTTACACGAGCTGTATGTGGAGCTCTTATTCTTATAATATCTCAGACTGTTAACAGGCCCTGCTGTTCGGTCTTCAGTGCCAGTAATGATGCTTGCTAAAAAGAGATACTAGCTGACATTACAGCAGATGGTATATTAAGTTTTATCACCAGGGCCCAGGTAAAAAGGTTTAATATGGGAAAAAAAAAAAAATCCTGTAGATTGGGAAATCCACTTTTTCTAACATGGATCACGTAATTGTAACTTAATGGTTCAAAGAACAAACTGGATAGGATCTTCCTGATCCAGGTACAGACATTAACCGGTTACCAAATCCAGATTACAAGTGCTTTAACGGGAACCACATACTTTGTCCACAAGAGGTGCCAAAATTCACTCAAACTGCAAGTTCCTCACAGCTGTTTTGAACGAGACAGGCTTTTTAATGTTGTGTAATGAGGATTTGTTTGTTTGTTAATGATGCTGATCTTATCTTATCCTTCTGAACAACCGGGTCCTAATATTGAACTCTGAAAGGTTGGGTTATCTTTGAGGGTTTTGTGATGAGAATCTTGAAATATATTGTGTAAAAAAATGTATTGCCATATTTAAGAATGAGTAGGTCTTGTCAGTATAAAATTAAAACGACTGACCATTTGAAAAAGTGCACTTAGCTTAGCTTATCAGAAAGACTCAAGAGGAAAACAGCATAACAAATCTAGTTTAGCACTGTCCAAATGGTATTTACCTTCCAGCAAGTCTACAGCTGTTCAAATCAGAATGTGGTGTGTTTAATCCATACAAAACAAAAAGATAGTTCACGGTTTTGAGTTTGTGTTTCTGAATAGAGCTAAGTGACTACCTGCAGCATTTTCTTGATACCTGGACCTAAGACAGTCAACAGAACTCCAAAAACAGAACTCCAAAAAAGACAGAACATGTTAATAATTGTGCTTAACAGGGGCTGTGGAGGGGTAATATTTAATTTTAAGATGACCAGGCTGTTCCCTGTTTCCAGTCCTTATGCTAAGCTAGGCCAACTGGTTGTAGCCTTAAATGTAATGTTCAGACATGAGAAAGATATTGGTCTTTGTCTTACGTTTGGAAAATTAGCAGAAATGAGGCGTATTTCTCAAAACAAAGAACAAACTGTAATTTGTTGGGTTAGGCATTGTTGTTAGTGACTAAACTGCAGTGTTAGAAGCAACACTGGTAATATAAGCATCTTTGTGATTATGGGACCACATGACCTGAGCATTGGTGTACATTTTCACTGATTTTACACATGTATTTCTTACTGTTTTCAGTCAGGTTGTTGGATGTCTCTGTGTCGTCTCTGCTGTTCTTTCTCTCTCCCCATGCTGGAGATTTAGACAGGAAACCTCTCTTCTGCTGCTGCTCCTGCTCAGAGGTAGACGCTGCAACACGCACACACACACACATTTCCCTTAGTTCTCTTACACTGCCTGACCTTTCATTTAAGCCGTTAGATGTGATTGATTTCCATAGACTGACGCTGTGTGGATGTGGCGCTCCTCTGTGGTGATCCACTTGGTGGCAGACTGGAGAAGAAGTGTTGAATAACACTGAGCTCTGACTGGCTGGGCACACAGATGTGATCATCCCCTTGTGCCAAAAGGACATCTGCCTTGGAGCTCTTTCTACTTTTGAATCAATTAATAAAAGAAGGAGTTACATGTTATGTATCTGCATTATTTCAAAGAAGCAAGATCACAAGATGAAGTACTGCAGTAGGTGCCTTGTTTAAAGGCATTTTTGTGGCGTTAAAAGGTCTTTAAGATTCAACTGCAATGAAACATTCATTTTAGAAGAGCAAAAAATTAAAGAATATAGTTCATTTATTTCAACTTTACCTGTGTGGAACAGAGATGAAATCGTTGTTGTTTTCTGACTGAAGCAGTTCTATCCTCTTCTGCACCTCTATTTGTCTGCTCGAAACATCTTTAATGTGGAACAAGGCCACATTCAGCTCCTCCTGCAAGCAGATGACCCACATCAGTGTAACTGCTGTTAACTGATAAGACTGAAGAAGAATGTGCTATATTTACTCTGTGACACCACAGATATGAAGAGAAATCTCCTTGATTGATTTTTCAGGAAAAGGTTGTTGTTGTTTTTTTTTTAAAGCTTTTAAAAGTTTTGTGATGTCCTATTGTGAAATAAGTCATTCATACATAAATAGTTTGGGATAGTTTTTAAAACAAGGAAAAATCAGCTTTAAATAAAAAGCTATTGATTATTATAGGTGTTCCCGCTTATAGGTGCAAATTAGTATAGAGTAATCATATTTGTTAAGCTGTCATCACCATCTGTGGTGTGGTAATAATACTTAACGTGATACAAAACATTTATTATAGTGCTGCACTATATGTTCAAGTGTAACAACTTTCCATTCAAATCCACATTTGGACCTTTCATAATCAGATGACAATAATAATATCTTTCATATAAAAAGTATATTACACAAATCTCCCAATATGACCTACATGTGTATCAGTATTTCCACTTCTGTTGAAGTATGACGGAGTTTCCGTTCTAGCCAATGAATAGGATTAGTTTACAGTTCTGACAGAGTTTCAGTCAGATGCTCCAAATTATCGCCCTCTTTTACCAAGAATAGACTGTTTGTGTGTATTTGTGTGTGTGTGCATGTGTGTTTGTGCTGTGTAGAGTCTCCAGCACCTTAAAAGTGTTGAGGGAGTTCTTTAGGCCCATTATCTTATCATCCACATCAGTCTCGTGGGCCTGGAGCTTCTCCTCCAGGCCCTGGTCTCTGTGACGCAGCTCGCACAGCTCTGTAAGAGCGACCTGGAGCCCATCATGCAGCTCATCCACCAGGCCCTGCAGCTGCATCACAAGAAACAATGTTGTATAGGTGAATGTTCTACCGCTACAGAATGCTTGAAATGTAATCAGGAAAAAATATTTACAAGAATTTAACATTTAAGAAGCTGAAACTTTTCACAAAAGTACTCAACAGGAGCGTTTCTTCTTCATCAGTGTGTATTCAGTTTTCAGTTCAAGTTTGATTTAATGGAAACCTTTGCTTTAGAGTGCTCTTTTTGATTATTTTTTTTAACCTGTGACATTTCTTCAAAGACTTACCAGTTATTTTCTAAATGTGTGCAATTTATCATTAAAGATATTTCTGTAGGATATTCTTTGGATCTTTATCTTTATGTTTTCAGCTATTTTACTTTTCACTGCATGTACTCTGAACTTTTGAACTCTTTGTTCTGCTGCCATCTCCTTGTGTTTCATACTGGAAGGGTTTTTCATTGTATAAGCACGTTTTGTTCTCTACCATTACATTCTGTTTTCTTTTCCAGTTTTTCCATTTTTCTGTAACTTCTTGTGGTTCTGATGGTTCTTCACTTTGGTTTTCTCAGACTTCTTCCATAAGAGAACATTTGCGTTCAACTTCGTATCCCAGTTAACTCTCTTTTCTTTTCGTGTCACTTTTTGACCGTTTTGTCATGATAACCTGTGTGGTTGAGTCTTTATCTGGCTCCCTGTTTCTCTCATAAGTGATTGAATTTATCCAGCAGGGATAACTGAATCAGCTCATGGGAACATAGCATAAGTTGGAGCTGTTCTCCCTCTCTCTCACTCTCCCCAAATCTTTCCATCTCTCTCTCTCTCTCTCTCTCTCTGTCTCTCTCTTGCTCACACTCTCTCTCGGTCATGTGAAAGGCATCAGGCAGCACACTGAATAGAGCATCTGTCTGCTGTGCCTTCTCTGATGCTATCAGTGGTTAAAAGTGCTACTGTACGTCTGTACACCTGGGGCTTCAGGTTTAATGACCAACCACATTCCACACAGAATTTTTCATCCAACTATTTCTGTTACAAGTTTAGCTATTGTTGAGGATTTTAAAAATGAAAGTAAATTTAAGTGTCAGAAGGTCATAATTCAGTATAGGGGGATTACAAGTAGCCTCAGTGAGACACACTAAGAAATGTATTCGAAAATGTTGTTTTTTTGGCAGCCTGTGATAATTTAAACCTGATCAATTACAGATCCGCTTGCGCAATGCTTTTGCCTGACCAAGTGCAAAACTCTTAACCTAAGTGTTTGATAAGACCCGGTTACTTTACTCTCCTTATTTTCCTCCGCTGTGAGCAAATAAACTGTCTTTAAATGTCATGAGACATTGCAGGACTTGAAGTCCGTGGGACATGAATCACAGCTTCACACGCCATCACCGCGTGCACCATGATGAGAAGAGCTAGGACACTTCATTTATTCTGCCGTGTTACTCTCAGCCAAACAGTCACTTTTTGTGTCCTCGCTTTATATGAAGTGACACTTAAAAAGAAGCTCGACACCGTTTGTTTAGATTGTCTGAGCACTGAGTGGAAAGCCATCAGATAATCTTCAATAATTAATATAAAAATATAATTTTGTGCTCATTTCAGTGAACATATTTAGTCTGTCTCTTATATTTAAACAGCTTCTTTATTCAAATAATCAAGACAGAAATCTCTGTTCATTTGTCACATTAAAATCATCACTAATGTAAAAAGCCTGAAGCACAATGAGTCAGAATATCAAAGCAGTGGATGTTGAATATTAGTGTTTCTTTTTCATTCTCCAAGAATGTCAAAAGAGCCATGAAGATCCAACAACCCCTCATGTGACAAAGTAAACTTTGAACTTCTTCTGATTTTGACCCTAATGTTTTCTGTAGATCCTCAGAAGATTGTACGTTATGTGGTCAAAAAAATTTCCTGTGAAATTTTTAAAATTAGGTGTGAAGGAATTAGCAATTAAGTGGTTTAAATGAGCTCAGTGATTCAAGGAAAATCAGCCAACACATAAAACGTTAAAATGGTTTCCACTCTGAACCTGTCAAAGGGATACGTTTGTCAATGCTGCATGCTGAATGCACGTACAGTAGGTAGATGAAAAAGTAAAGATCATTGCAATGTTTATTTCAGATTCACCATAAATGAGTTGTAAACTTAAGACTAACCAAATTGTGTAGAAAAAAAAGCTTTCGATTACCTGTGCGATCTCCAGGTTAACCTCCTCTACGTGTTCTTCTTTATCTGAAACAAAAATGTAAAAAAGCTGATGTTTGTATCCAAATAGGCAGAAGCTCCCTTAGAAAGGTTGACAGATCAATAAGTAGAGAAATGGGATGCTTCATACCATAGAGATAGACCTTAGCTAAAACATGTTTTTCAAACAGAAATGTTGAGATTATGTAGTTCAACTTCCAAAGTGCAAACTTCGACAATAAACAATGAACCTGTTTTCACAAGAATTCAGTAATCCATGAATTGACTTGTTAATCTATTGCTCAAACTACTTATAGAATTCAAACACTTACACAATTCAGCACATTTTATTTAGATAAGATTCTGTGATGCAGAGAGTCAGTGGGGGTATATCTAAAGGGATACTTCAGCCATTTGCATTAAGCTTTGTATCATTAGAAACCTGGTAGTATTTTTGAATGGTCGTGCATCCCGCCCTCATTTTCCCCTGAGATGAGAAATCGTTGTATTTCTAAGTGTGAAAAGGAGCTTCCACTGATGCAAAATGACGATTTTTGCTGTTTGCCTATGGACACAGTCATAGAGTCTGTTTTCTGCCAGGAATTTCCAAGATCAATTCTGGAAGAAATCTCAGAATCAGTTGAGGAAATGGCCTCATGTGTTGAAGTAAATATGTCTGTAAATGTTTTTTATTTCTATATTTCTACTGCTATACTGTATATTTTGGAGAAACTGTAACGATCGAATTTCCCTCTGGGATTAATAAAGTATTTCTGATTCTGAAATAGAGGACTTTAGTGGGAGTGGCCTGCAGTGCTGTGCATTCTGGGATTTGGTGTCTTTCATCCACATGAGCCAAAAAGACACTTTCTGCCTTTTCTCGGCCAAGAAGGCACCAACTTCAAAACGTATTTCACATTTCTACTACATATATGACCCAATGTCAATACAGATTCATGTTTCAACGGGTGAAGTATCCCTTTAAGTATTGCTAATGCTTCCAAGAAAATTAAACTGACAATCATAGTGACTTTGGGGATATCACTCAAGATCTAACCACCTGTCTCAGGAAGGCTTTATATTATTTGGTCTCACTGTGAATTCCTGTTTTTAGGTTACTTTATTAACGTTAATGTATAAAGCCTCTGAGTAAAGGATTCTGTCTGTATCAGGTAAAACCTTTTGCTGCACAGCTCATGACAACATTTCTTTTTACAGCTCAACATTATCACACAGGTCTGAACCAAAGAAGTGGCTGGGCCCCTGAGAAGCAGATGCCTATCAATCATATCAGTGCATGTGTATTTGATCAGTAGCGATGGAGCTAGCCTCCTGGCTAACATTTGCATTCTCTGCCTGGATCTGATCCGCTTTTTGAGCTGACTGAAAAAGGTGTGTTCACTAGTTATTGTTGCCTTCGAGTCAAATGCACTAGCCTCCTTTACTTTTTTGTTTTTGGCATCCGTATTTTTGGTCAGAAGTCAGACATTTCTGGTCTAATCTTTAAGTTCAACTGGCCCGCTCATGACGTTTCCATCACAGACTAAATGGTTAACTTAAGAAAGGGAAGGGATGGGGGGTTGCTATATACTGAAATAGGCAACTATAAATGAAATGTGAATCTTTTATTTAGGTGTAAAAACAAAATTATGTTGTCATTGCTTAACTTATGAATAGATTATGTTTTTGCTAATCGCCATGGGCCCTTCATGCAGCTGGGGCCCATAAAGCTTTCCCTTTTTTCCCAACTTTTATGGGTGTCCTTGTTAGCACAGTCAAGTGCTTCAGCAGTCATATGAGAGTGCTACACAGTTCAGTCCTTGCCAGAAGAGAGAGTCATCCGACTGCATTAAAGAACAAAGTATTCTTTTTAAGTCCTCTTCATGCTCATGTGTTGACCCTCCACTAACTTGTGGTAACAAAATGTTATAATTCTAGTAAAGAGAGCCGCTCCATGAAGTGCCTCCTGATGGAAGAACATATTTATTTCTACTCATTTGTAGCTGACTTAGAGAGTGGAACCAAAATGGTTGGGATGCAGGAAAGTGCTGTATAAGAAGCATTCAGATAAGTGACTGATTTTACTTTTCAACCCAGACAAATAACTGGTTGTATTAAAGCACAGTGCTTCTGTTTGTTGATGAAAGTTCACTGGATGAGGTTGCTGTCAACATTGCAGAAGGTCATCCGAAATACGCACTAAGCATGTATTATCATGCATAATTAACAAGGCCTCAAGGGGCAATGTGCCACATCTGTAAAGCACAACACTTCCTAAATGTGAAAGAGCAAGAGAGGGA
Organism: Labrus bergylta; assembly: GCF_963930695.1. Taxonomy (NCBI): domain Eukaryota; kingdom Metazoa; phylum Chordata; class Actinopteri; order Labriformes; family Labridae; genus Labrus; species Labrus bergylta. Next base: position 16,388,087 of record NC_089204.1, on the reverse strand, counting down.
ATACAGCGTGAAATAAGGCAGTCTTTCAGCATGCAGGCTCTACAGTAAGAGGAATTGTTACAGTTGTTACTGGCTAGAGGCTTTAGCTTCAAAGTGTAAATTTAAGCTGCACTGCTCCAGAGTGACCCTACGCTGAAAGACAAAAATGGTTGAAGTGATAACAGTTATGAAACCAAAAGATTCTATAACTGAATTACTGTCAGATAAACACATGACGTCACTCACAGAGCATACAGTCAATTAACTGAAATACATATGCAACTGATGTTACAATGAATAGTTTTACTTTGTATAATGCTATGGCACACATCTTTGGCATGATGGAATTTACAATATAACCATCTAGTTATTATCTGTTATTAATTATTAAGCCCGGCTGATTTTATTGGTAGATTTAACTTTGTAGAAGTTAAGTGTAAGTTCCGCCCCCAAAACAAACGGGGAAACAATGCGATGCCTTCTTGTCACGTCTGTCTGATAGCAAACTACAGAAAATGTCCAAAAGTTGATGTGTGATTGGATGCATTTTTTTTTTTTTATTAGCATTAGGAATAGATAAAAAAAAAAAAGCACAACAGTGAAAACAGTGAAGGTGTTTTGTTTTCTCCTCTAGACAAAGTGGATAAAGATAATACTTTGACACACTAATATGTTAAGTTCTATAGTTCCTGGTACATTTTGTCAGCATTTTAGCCCTTACTTGCATATCTTAGTCCTGTTATTGTTCCACTTTGGTGTACATGTGAGAAACATTACACCCCTGCTCTATTGATGAAACAGCCATTGACTGTATAAGAAGTGAACTCTTGGTTGCAAAGCAAGAGAATGTCAACTGCCTCAAATCTCCAACAATCCAACTCCTCATCCAATGTGCGTTATCTCCTGGCTGCAAAAAAAAAAGTATCATCTGCAAAAGAACACAGACAGGGCTAAATGCAGAGATATGAGAGTATGTATTAAGTGTCCCTATAGTGCCTATCCTTATGGTAAAACTATAAGACATCGAAGGGATCCTTTTCAAAATTGCTTGTGAATGTTATGTTCAGGTGAGATAAATATATCAGTGGATGTATTTTCATAGACTTGTTATTTAAAAATAATATCAGTGCAGGATCATTAGATCTAAAACAATAAGGGTGAATTCTGTTAGTATGATCGTGTTCCGACTCTTCCTGAACAAGACTCCACATAATCCACAGCCAATTCAACAATGTAACACCAAATGTGTGTTCTCAAACCTGACTTCTTTCATTAAAGGAAAGGAGTAATTTACATAAGAATCCATGACTTTCATTCTATGAGTTGCAGCAAAATTACAAACCCTAACCTTTTCTCTCCAGGAGAATCTATTCAAGTTACAGCTCAAGTCTTTTGACACTTGTTTTACCTTCTGACACATCCTCCGTCCTTTCTTCTGTTTCGCTTTGTCCATTTTCCATGTTTAGGTATCCAGTCCAATTTTGTCCTTTCCAGATTTAAAGCTGTCCAGTTCTAAGGTCTTATCCAGCTCCAGATGTCTGCTCCTCTGCCTTGTTCTTTCCCCCTCTGAACAACCCAATCCTCTGCTGCGATTTGTTTTTTTTCTCCTCCAAAGCATGTGAGTCCTATGATTCCCCTTTCGCACAAAAAACCCCTTGTCTTCACAGAGCAGAGGGACAGAGGGGAAAGATCAGGAGAAGAGAGAGAGAGAGACATCTGCACGTCGTACAGTCACAGACTGGAGCTAAATCATTTGATGGAAGAGGCGTGAATGGGTGCTAATGGGGATCATTGATACAGCAGCACAGGTCAGAGTTGAAATGGGAAAATCAGGTATTGCACGAGAAAATTAAATTGGCTGATTAATGTGTGTTACATGGACACGTGAATGGTTCCGAGGTAATTTCATTTAAGCTTTTGTTTAAATAATAGGTCATTACAAGCAACCTCTTTCCCATTGCACACAGCCCTCTGATCAATAGTATGAAAAAGAAATATAGCTTATAGCTGCTATAGTTATACTCAACAAATACCAGCAGTTTAAAGCAGCAGATTGGATACCGGTTGGCCTCTGACTCCTAAAATTGAAGGACCTAGCACTATAAAGCATTTCTCCCCAACCAACATGCTAAAGCTAAAAGGCTCCGAAAAAAAGATTGACAAAACAGTTTGTGTTAATACATTCAGAGTTGTTATATTAACCATGTGTCAGTATGAAACTCTTTCTGCAGTGGAGACTGTGATGCCTGGAGAGGAACAGCGGAGCTTCTTCTCCTTTCAACAACAAACATGTGTTTGAAGGTTACATCATTCCCACACATCATCTGATGTTGTGGCTACATGTGAGTGTTTGCGGTGGGAGGGTGTCCAATTTTTCTCTGAACAACAAACAATACTTGTTTATATTCTACAATAATTGAAATCAAAGCATAAAGACTGTTGTGTCCTTGCTTCTTGGTCGGAGTCTAACATGATTCGAAACCAGGAAACAAGGAACAATAAGGATGAGATAATAGAAAGGTCAGAACTCTGCCCTTATTTCTTTCTTTTCAGAATTAGGAGACCATATATTATTACATTTTGCTTGATCAAAACCACAAAGTGGAGACCTCAATTTGCCATGGAGTTGCCTCTGTAAGAAAGGACCCTATTGTGTAGAATAAAACACAATGCTGAACACATTTCAATTTGTATTACACTGAAGTGGGGCAAATAATTGAGTAAATACCACACTGGAGACCTTCAGAGCACCCCTGGTTCTGGAGCCCCGAGCTAATAAGCCACCTGCGCTCCAACAATCTATAATCTATACAATCTACATAGAGTGCAATAAAACAAAAACCACAATGTGTAACTTCTATCTGTAATTTTGAGAAATTATTTTAAAAAAAGGGAGCAACAGGTTGAGGATGGGCTTCAGGGTTGCATGATATAATTGACTTGAAGGCATTGACATTACTTTTCATATCATCTTCAAGTTATAGATTAGTCCCATGCAGAAAGTCAATTCATTGATATCAATGGCCCTGACATGTTGAGCCCTTTCAACCTTTGAAATCATGTATTTTACAAAATAAGAATGACATTTCAGTATTAGCTCTGGCACTGACACTTTATCATTACAGTAGAGTTATGGTCTATTATTTATGTCACAATTACCAACAAGTTGACCTATTTAAAAACGTTTAGGCAAATTAAAGGTTTTAATAAATAGAATCTCTCAGTCTCTCCACCCTTTTAGTCATCAACATTTTAATCAGGAAGCTTATCAGCTGCATGTAGCTTAACTTCTGCTTTTCCAACACTTCAATTTTGTTTTTGCTTTTTAACCTGAAGTCAAACTAGGAGGGGAAATGTATTTTTCATGTTTACTTACTTCCGGTCGGATTCCCCTCGTCAAGTGACGACCATGTGACGACAGACATGCTGCATTCATGTGCGCCTCGAATGGCACCATTTCTGGAGTTGCAATGCAACGTAATTCTGACTTTGGTGCGTTTCACATGGTCTGATATTGAAATAACAATGACGCTTCATATAATGTACATGGACACTTAATGGTAACAACATGGTTTCCTGTAAATATAGGCCTATTTTATGAGAGCCAATCGATAAATTTCAATGTAGCGTTTTGGTTCTCAGAAATGAAATACATTTTGAGTTCTCTATTGGAAGTCAGTGAATTAAGCAACAATCTGACAATATAGCTAGCACACACATTATAAGCTGAATGACTGCTAGTTAGCCAACTTGGAAAGTAACTTGTAATTTTCGGGCTTCACGTAATTGTCCCGTTGGAAAGCTAAATTGTCCGATTATTTCAGCTACCACGTGAACGCAGAGGAAGCTGGTCGTGTGCGGTGAGCTCAGCTGACCGGACGATCCAGTCGAGTGTGTGCTGCTGTTGTGTTGATGTAAAAGCTTTGTCGGAGATGAAGTATAGCCAGTTAAATATACTTTATTGAAGATGTTGGAGTACGGCTCGGACACGGAAGGGGACGAGCAGGAGACCCCTCTTCTTCAGCGGAGTCAGGAAGACAAAGTCCAGAGGGGTAAATGAAGCCATAACTAACACAGCTGGCAAACAATAACAGAGCTCCTTTCGGGGAATATATCTAAAATAAACCTTGTTTCGTAGTAGGTCTGGGCTTTTTTCTTGTGTATTTTCGTTGTCCACATTTTCCTTTGTTTCTCTTTGTCTCTTTCTCTTTGACTCTTTGTTTACTCAGTGAGGAGACATTAGCGAAAACATGAACACCTGCATATTGTTGCGTCCTTTTTATTATCATCCCATAAGGATCTAATTATGCCTATCATGACTTTGTTGACGTTAGCTGTCACTCTAGAGACCTTTTTTTTAAGGGTGTATTTTCTCCACACCTAACCTGTTCCAAGATGGCATAATTATCCTGAGTCACGAGTTAAAGTGACATCTGTCTAGTTCATACCATACGACTGGCACCACCAGTGTTATGAGACATGCTCAGTAGAATCAAGTTTGCAGAATACGTTTTCAAAATCATGCATAGTCTGAACTGCCAAGAAGTTTTTTTTTTTTCTGGAAAGGATTTAGATGTGAAATATTAGGTAGGATGCTGAGCTTGTGTAAAGGTGAACTGGGGATCGAGCTACTTCTTTAAACAGGCTGAGGATCAAGGTTGGCTTGTGTGACTTAAAAAATGATGTTTCCTGTGTAAGTATAGCAACCTGCTAGATGAGATGCCCATTCTCAGTTTTGTAAAGATGATTTATGTGAGTTATATAGTCGCAGTGGTTTAGTTAATCATTTAAGCAGGTAGCTCAGACTCATGTTTTTTTTCATGTAACAAGAAGTCGGTAATGGAGTAAAGATTTCCCTCTCTCTCTAACTCTGCAGCCCCAGCATGCTGTTCATCACGCTACTGCCTGGCGCTGCTCTCCTCCTTAGGCTTCTTCGTGGTCTACTCCCTGCGGGTGAACCTCAGCGTGGCCATGGTCGACATGCTTAATACCACCCACCAGTCCAGCACCAACCACAGCTTCTCCGTTTGTCCAGCTCATGCCAGCCCTACTCGACCCAAACACAACCACACGGTGAGCAAGACTGTGACAACAACAGTGAGACATAACTACCTTCGCTGACCTGAAAAAACAGAAAGACTCCAAACACTTAGGTTAGATTTAAGTAAGCGCGATAAAATCAACGCTCAGCATATCATTTTCACAACAAGTAAATATTCAGAATATCCTTCCACTCCAAAAGTGTGTTTCTTGTTGGAGATTTAAACATTGAGTTTTGTCTTAAAACATTCTTTATGCTGACAGGGCCAAAGCAATCACACCAGATCGACAAACGTTCATTGGCAGGCTTCTCCAGGGGGAGAAAAGGCCCGAAGTGCTACAGCAATATTTCCCCATTTTTCTCAGCTGTCAGTGGAAACAAAGACGTTGTCTGGATTATTTGAATCAGGAGGCTCACAGTCAGCAGTTTCTTTTGGAAAATGAACTGTTGGCGATCAGCATTATGTACTAATGCATAAATATTGCTTAAGTGTTTAAATAAATAGGGCAGGTGTTTTTTTTTTTTTTTTTTTAATCCGCCATGACTTTGCAACCTAATGCTGTAAATGACATTACTGAATGTAAACTGCAACTGAAAATGAGTTGATATCCATCCCTCTCTCTCTCTCAACACACCCATCAACACAACACATCTTACATTATCCAAAGGTTTTGTCTCATTTATGTAAGAACAGTTTTGCAAGGAGGCTGTATTTTTGTAGAGTTATCTAACCTGTAGCCACTTTTGATGATACAGGACACAATAAGAACAGGACACCGTTAAGGACTATACACTTTTTTTTTTTTTTCTCAACCTATTGCACTGAACTCATTTTGGGTTGGGTGTGGTGGCTTTCGTCATCATTTCACACTACTTGGTAGAGGCTTTAAAAGAGACAATAAAAACATTCAAGTTGTTGGTAGATTATAGTGTGAAAACATGCAAATGTAACACGATTTATAGGCTAAGTCAATTAACCAACACATACTGCATTCATTCATTCAAAAAGGCCTTTTGATGTAGTTTAACTCCTAAAGTAGCTCTGTTTTTTTCTCCCCCCCCCTCACAGGCCAGAGTGTACGACTGGGACTCTGAGACACAGGGCTGGATCCTGGGCTCATTCTTCTATGGCTACATCCTGACTCAAATACCTGGGGGCTACCTTGCTGGTCGCTTAGGTCCCAAGTGGCTAATGGGCTTTGGAATCCTGGGAACTGCAGTTTTTACCCTGCTCACCCCTGTGGCTGCTGACCTGGGTGCAGGTTACCTCATTGCACTCAGAGTGCTGGAAGGTGTAGGAGAGGTAGAGGAATTAACAGTAAAATATGGATAATTATGAGCTTTTTTTTTTTTTTATCACAATGTTTTTCTGAGCATCAGAGATCAAGTGAGTGTTAAAAATAAGTATGCTCATCAAGACAACCTCACTCCTGTTGTTGACTTTTGTTCTTTTGTTTGTCTTCAGGGAGTCACTTTCCCTGCAATGTACACTATGTGGGCAGCGTGGGCGCCGCCACTCGAGAGGAGTCGACTGCTCACAATATCATACATCGGTAAGACTGATGCAAAAGCAGCTACCTCAACGCAAAGAAAAGTCTGTCAGACCTTTTGCTTTTTGTCACAAAATGCTGAGAAACTGCAGAAACAACCAGTCTTTCTAGGGTTCATACAAAAGACAACAAGTAATAAAAAAAACAGATCAATCCTCTGGTTAAACTATACACATCCAGACAGCTGTGAGATACAGATATGTTTGTCTCTTCTCTTCTATCTCAGGAGCCCAGCTGGGGACGGTAATCGCTCTCCCTCTGTCGGGTGAAATCTGCTTCTACCTGGACTGGACCTATGTCTTCTATGTGTTTGGTAATACACCTGGGGTATCACTCCTGGAGGTTGGGGTTGGGGTGACTTTGCTACTCTTAGAACATTCAGTCATGAGGTTTTAATGTACAAATCCACTCTGTTAAGAGTTATTAACAGGTTTAGAGTTCAACTGCGACTTTGTAATGACATATTTTAGGAGTTTTACTTTTCTAAACTCCCCCTATTGGCTACGTCTGAATTTATTTAACTTAATGTTGAGAATCCTTATTGTGGTTGACATGCTTCACTTGAAAGCTCCTTCGCTCACTAACAGGCGACTAACTTTATGGCAACTGTATGTTTACACCTGCTACATCAGTTTTATGAGAAAAAAAAAACTAGAATCATTTAATGTTAAGAAAGTGCCATCATTCATAAGTTATGAAGACTTTAAATGAGTTTGACTCTGACCTTTAGGAGGCACAAACTGTTGTTTTTTTTCTTCATCTATTTATGCACTCATGTGCCCTTTTTAAGCCTCAGACAACATGTTTCCTTTGTCTGCCCTTTGGTCCTCTGTGTTTCCTTAGAAATGATGATTTAGCAAGTTGAAGAAGAAAATGTGCTTACGTGTGGAACAATAGCAGAAGTCCCACTTTAATAACATGTCTGGTAGACTCCTGCCAGTATGAAACTCCAGCTCAAAACCACTGTATGTGCGACAGATGTTAGAGTCAATTAACACGCCTATTATTGATCTCAGTGGATTCAGGTGAAATAAAAAAAAGGAAGCAGGAAACAGACCGCTCAAACACTGTCTTCTGTGAGATGATGAAAGTTAGATCTTCTGATTACATTCACCTTTTAATTCCATACTGAATACACTGTCTAGACCTCCATCCTCTATGTTAATTAAAATGAGCTCTTGTTTCCCTGTTTGGGTGTCCAGGTGCCATTGGTGTGGTGTGGTTTGTCTTTTGGGCCTTTCTTGTCTTTGACACTCCAAACACTCACCCACGGATATCAGAGAGGGAGAAAAATTACATCACTGCCTCACTCAAGAACGAGGTAACATTATTTCATTCATGTTCATGGTGCACACAGGGGTTAGACATGTTTTTTTACAGAGAGTAAGTCATAATTATAATTAGAGCCAGACTGATTAATTGGCCAGCCGATAATATCGGCCGGTATTGGCATATTAAGTGACTATTGGTATCTGCATATTTTATTGCAGATATGCGCCGCTATTACTCGATTTATTCACCAGTCACAAAGCATTTCATTTGAGTATAATTGTATTACAGTAGCATTTGTCTTTCTGGCTGTCACCAGCAGAGGGTGCTATATGGACTACAATGAGCATTATGACTCTCACCATCTTGTCTTCATTATATATCTTTTCCACAAGTGTTTGATAACTGCATTTGAGGGATAAATGCAATAAATAAGCAGAACTATATTTATCAATCTCTACAGATCAAAGATACATCCAAAAAAGTTATTGGCAGATGTAAAGGTATCAGATTATTTCTCTTCCTCATATCGATATCGGCCCCCAAAATTCCATGTCGGTCGGACCCGAATCATAGTCAGGTTTATGAAACAGCATTACAATGTGACTTGCACTACATACAATTAATGCAAAAAAAAAAATGTTGTAAATTATTTTGCAAATCTTCTTCTCATTTATTTTAGTTTCTTCTGCCTTTAACGTGTAGTAGTCATAGTTTCATTTGACATTGTCGAGCAGCAGCAGAGAGCTCGCAGGCATTTCAGGTTCAGTGCACTTATCAGATGCTTCTGTTACGTAACCTCAGTGTGATGCAGCTTTTTATTCTTATCTTTCTTACTCAGCTGTGAGGTCACTACACTTCCCATTACTCTGCAGTATTTTTTTTTTTTGGTGACATTCAGATGCAAAGCTGCCCCTTTATTATACAACGGTGATGGTGAACTTTAATTCAGGGTTAAACTTTTCTAACCTCCCTCTGATTTAGTGCATTCTGCTGTAGCTCTGTTTTTTCCCCCCCCTGCGTTTCAGCTGTCCACCTCACAAGGCGTCATCCCCTGGAAAGCCATAGTGACGTCCAGACCGCTGTGGGCCATCGTTGTGGCTCACTTCTCCTACAACTGGACCTTCTACACCCTCCTCACCCTGCTGCCAACCTACATGAATGACATTCTGGGCTTCAGCATACAGCAGGTGAGGTCATCTTCACCAACAGGCCTTCAGTCATGAACACACAGAATTGGTGGCCTTTAACCTTGAATGTGTGTGTGGGTGTGTGTAACTCAACTTAAGGTTTATATCGCTGCAGTCAATTCAGTCAAGTCTGGATGACAGGAGAAAAGACTTGTCACTCGGGGTGCATTGGTCAAAACAATTGAGAGAAAACAAAGACAGAAAGTCACAAAAGTAAAGAAAAAAAAATTGGTTGATCATATAACACTTGAGTCAGTAAATAATTTATATTATGAATTAATAACTCCTTAATCAATAAAATGTGCTGTTGTCTCTTTGTGTCCACTGTAGAACGGTATTCTGTCAGCTCTTCCTTATATGGGCTGTGCCGTGTTTGCCGTGCTGAGCGGTCAGCTTGCCGATTATCTTCGGGAGACTCTCCTCTACCGCACAGTCGTTGTCCGCAAGTCCTTCACTCTTGTTGGTAAGGATTAGCATTAGCATTTCTCACCAGTGAATCAATTTTTATTTTGTTTAAAGAAACTCACATCCAGTATACCCCGGCTTTACCTCTGAGAGAACGTTTCAACTTTGTTGTCTTTCTTCCGCAGGTATGATCGGGCCGGCGCTCTTCCTGGTGGCGGTGGGGTACACGGGCTGTAACTACACCTTGGCCGTGACCTTCCTCACCCTCTCCTCCGCTCTGGGTGGAGTGTCCGCCTCTGGCTTCAACATCAACCACCTTGACATTGCACCTTCGTAAGAATGACCCAGTTCTTTAACTTTTGTTCTTGTTTGTTTTCACTTCTTTACCATTGTTTCAAGTCAAAGCTGTTCATTGAGCCGTTGTGTTTCAGCAGGTATGTAAATCTGTCTTGAAATACATATGCTTGTTTGTAGGTATGCTGGTATTCTCCTGGGAATCACCAACACCTTCGCTACCATTCCTGGCATGGTGGGACCGGTCATAGCAAGAGCACTCACCAAGCATGTAAGAAGCTCTTTTATAAACACACTTCACATACCAGTTTGAACAAAAAATGTAGCTGAGCAGGAACTGATTTGTGTTTCTGAGGTTGACATACTGTACATTAACCTTTATTACAGCTTTAAAAAGCTTTGTGCCATCTGATATCCACAATGATTGACGGCCAGCACATAAACCTATTCATGTCTTTTTGTATGTAATATGCTGATGTCTACTCTCTGGGTAGCTGTGTCTCTGGAAAAAACAGACGGTATCTTTGGCTCCTTTTTCTGTCTAATTGGTTTAGTCAGTGCAGGATTAGTAAGTGAACGTTTGTCCATCAGGGGGCCTCATTAGACTTTTATTAAAAGCTCACAGAGTCAGGCCTGGAGCTTTTTCTGTTTGACTTGATAAAAGCCTTCACATTAATACTGTTGATGCATGTTTTGTTATTTTATTCAGTTCTCTGTCAGGAGGAGAGCTGCACTAAAGCTCAGATCTTTACGTAAATGACCAGAATGTACTCACCAAATTATCTGAAATAACAATATCATAAGAGCAAAGCCAAACCACATGAATGTGAAAAAGAAGCTCATGATTATTATGATAGTCAGTATTGTTCTTTCTGGACAGTATCAACATCCTCCTAGATGCTTTGCTGTGTAAATTTGAACCTTTTTATCATTAGATAAAAGTCCATGGAAGAGTCGTGTTCAGCCCAGATTTAGATAATTAGTCGGGACAACAAAAAATCCATCCAGACAGATGTTTTGTGGTTTATGACAATAATCAAATTGTTTTTTGCAACACAATATTTTTCACTATTGTAGGATGATTGAAGTCCACTGGAGTTGAAAACTAATTTAGATACAGTTCAGTACTGTAAGAGGAAATACATTTTCTTGTCCTATAGTATTTACTTATTTTGTTTTGCTAAATAAAAACATGTCAAATGTTCACGTTGCATTTTGTGACTACTCAAGGCACAAGTGATTTTAGTTCAGATTATCTGTGCAAATATCTTCCCACATCGAGAGCTGAATCAGAAATAGGACCCGTGTCCAGTGAGCACCTGTCCCTTATTTAATTAAAAAACTCATTACTACTGTCCTACAGAACACCATCGAGGAGTGGCAGGCCGTCTTCTACATCGCTGCTGCTATCAACCTGTTGGGGGCGTCGGTCTACACCGTGTTCGGTCGAGGAACTGTGCAGCCATGGGCGGTCCACTCATCCAATTCTCATGGAGACTGAGGACAGGTCCCAGACTTGTCCATTTAATGATGGATGAGCATTAATCAGAGGCTTATTCAACAGGTATCTTTATCGAGGGATCCAGCTGTGCTTATCATTTACAGTAAAAGCATGGCTAACTTACGGTGTGGGAAAAAAGCCATATTAAGGTCATTAAGAACATTTATCAGAGACAAAATAATCAGTGGGAAAAAAAACAACAGCCCTGGTTTGCATGTCCAATGACATGCAGCACAGAACGTTGTTTATGTGAAAAGCACTATCATCTAAAACTGAGATAAAGAGAATGAAACCAGTTAGCTTGTTTAGCTAAAGGCTATTTGGTTGTCAGGCATTTAATGTATTCCACAGTAAATAAGCTGTGAAAGACAAACTATACACATGTGGTTTTCTTTTGGTGTTTAGGTTTGCCAGGTTGCAAACCTACTAGGCTCATGAATGATTTCTGTCTCTATTACGTCTTATTAAACGTTAAACTCCTCTTCAGTTTTACTGCCAATAAGAAGTATGCTTTTTATGGTTGGGAGAAATGTAGAACTTTGTAACCCTTCCAAAGTGCCAGTAAGAGTAGCCTTTAAATGTTTCAGTGGTTTGACCTGATAATGACAAACATGAAACACACACACTTTTTATAATGTCTTGGGTGAGACAGGATTGCGACTGCAGCACGCACAAACACTTGCCTTATAGTGAAGCCTCCTCACAATGATTTGAAAGCTCTATGTCCTTCACATGATTGAAAATTGAACATTTTTGATATTTTTCCCGTCAGAGGTTTTATGTGAGCAACAATATGTATTGTCTGCCTGAGTAATGCCCAGCTTTTAGGTAGCAGCCCTCAACCTATGCATACTGCAAGCATGGGTCAGGATATTTTCATTGTAAAACACTCAAAATAATGGAAAGTGTAGATATTCAAATGTAGGGAAACTAAGAAGTGGTTTAAATGTGTTACTGTTGGCATTTCTTAATTCAAGGAATTTGCACTTTCTGTGTCAATTCTCAGGTATCTTACTGTATGTCACAATTATAATTAAGTATGTTTGTTTGAAAATATGAAGTGATTCACTTCATAGAGGTACATGTTCTCAAGTTTAGTGTCAACTGAATCTGACTCAATTTTAAAATAATTACAAACAGCTAATTCAGCATATTTCTTAGTCTTAACTTTTCATCAGTGTGAACAGCTGATTTATTGTCTTTACGTTTAGATTTCACTCTTAGGGACAGTACATCATACTGTGTATCTTTTTCCTATCTTACAAAGTGAATCCAGGGGGGGTAAATCAAAACCAATCCAAGGGAATCTTTTTTTTTTTCCTTGGTTGTAGTTTCTGCCAACAAGATGCTCATCTTCCATGTTTCAGATGTAATGCACTTGTGCCTTATTCAATCAGCTTAAACAGCCAACAATTACAGAGTTAAGATTCTTCCAGTTGATTAAGGGTTTCTATTGTTATTGATTGTTTTTATTTCATGTTTACATTAGTGTTTATACACTTAGGATAAAGGGACTTGTATGTGATATGTATATGCACTCTGTACTATAATGATAACCATTGTAAATGTTCAACTGGAGATATTGCGAGTTGAAAAATTGAAATTGAAAAATGACGGTCTTGTATTGTGAACACCATCATCACATACAGTTATGTTCCCCATCTGATATACTGTGTTGGGTTGTAATTTCAATGTGTTGCCACTGTCACTGTTCTGTTCTTTTCATTATTACAGTTGCAATGACTCCTTTGTGTCACTGATGAGAAAGATGCAAAATGATCACATTTGACATCGTTACAAAATATGCAACTGGAAACTTTAAATTAGTCTAGAGTTTATTTTACCTTTTATTTTACCTAGGAGCAACCCTACATACCACCATTGTGCTACTCCACTTCAATTTATTAGGAAATTTGAAATGAATGTGCTTATATATAAATGAGTTGCCAAATCTCTCTCTTCATGTATAAGTAAAGGACGACCATGTAATGCATATTTCTAGTTTCTCCTATCAAATCTAAACCACATTAGGAATCCAATTCTGCACAGGAAAATAAGATATTTACAGCAAAAAAAACACATTGACTACTTCTGTAAAAAAAAAAAAGATGTTTGGAGAAACTTGATCATCAAAGGAACACGACTTTTCCCCCACAAAACCTCTAAAATGTTATAACACTATTTCACAGCTGTGTGCCATAACACTGTTCATTTCTATTCTGCAAGAAAGTACTTTTTCTTTAATGCCCTGCATTTAAAAACTCACATTCCTTCGACATGTAGAGATAGAAAGCATCGTACTACTTGATTTGGATCATCTTGGCACCTTTTCTTACCTGCAACAGTTATAATAGACGATGCAACGTGACGACACATGTTTCACGAGAACATCAGAGGGCAACAATCATTAACACTCACTCCATGTTAACTCTACCTGAGAAGCCTTACATCCTGTTACTTTAGGCAGGCAGACAAACAGACGCACTTGAAAGTCAAGGGCACGCACTTTAGTTTAATCCGTCTGGAAAGGTTAGCGCTCCACCTGCTGCACGTGAAAGAACGCCGGCAGACACAAAGCACATTACCGTCACAGTCACTAAACACGTACAGCCTATAAACTTATAGTTCCAAAAGAAGTCTATCCCTTTCCGACAGATTTTTTTTTTTTTAACAAGATGCCATTCCTCAGCTTGCAGCGTGTTTTTATCTAAATTTATTTATTTTTCTGAAACGCAAAATAAAGCAGATAGAACTGCTGACAAAACACGTGGCCTGTGCTTGAGGGTATTCAGATACGCTTTGTTAACGCTAAAAATGGACCGAATGACGCCACCAATCTCTTTTGAGCGTAGTGCACACAGGTATCTGGTGGAAGGTCTGGGTAATACAATACGGTCAAACATTTTATGTCCGATAATGGATACTTCGATAGTGTCCTACGGCAAAAAAAAAACCGGTTCCTATAACTTCTTCTGGTCCCTCGTTGTGATGCTGTAGTCACAGCAGCGGGTGCGCGCAATTACGCAACACCCCCGCCTGTCCTGTTCTAAATAACCGGATCAGCGTCTCTCCTCAGCCTCATCGGTCCTGCACCCAACCTGACACCGGCCAGCTCTCAGGTACGACACAGTAGTCTACTTGAAATTATGCATGCCTTTCGAAGATATACGGAAAATGAACGTTTATGAGGCTGCAGGCAGCGTTTTGGGAATGTTGTTATGATGCAGAAAAGAGGGCAGACGGCTGGTAGTTAATACGCATCTAGGAGTAAGCGGGCAGATGATAGAACATGGCGGAGGGGTGACATTTCCCTTAAATCCTTCAGACATTAGATGTAATGCCGGCAGCAAAATTACCTCTCCTCTTTTCTGCTTCTTTGTCATCTTTTTTTTTTAAAAGTAGAAGCGCACTGCGGCAGCTGCTGTGACGTTGTTTCACAAGGAGAGTTAAAATACACGCTTGTAAATGGGTATCTGTCCTGACACCGAGTTCACCTGAACGCGTCCAGCCAAGATCGTGTGAGGATTCATGTTACAGTTAGAATACAACTATCGGGCTTCTTTCCCTGGTACAAGCTAGATTCAGATCAAATTAAACCAAGCTCCGCATTCTAGGATGACTTGGTGCATATGTGAATTCCTTACACTTAAGATTAGAACCATAAAACTCCTGCAGAGTTGTCAACAGTCTGTGTACTCAGCCCTGCATTCACCTGTGGGAAATGCACTGCATCGACTGAGAAATGCTACAAAATGGTGGATTCAGGGTTTGGAGTGAAGTTGTAGTAAGTCAATGCTTGGCAAAAGATGATGTGCTTGTAAACACCAGAGCCATTGTCTTGGTAAAAGCAAAGCGCGGCAGGAAGGACAAGGAGAGCAGGCTGGATGTGAAAGATGAGAGCAGGCGTGTGGATGGATAGAGAAATACAGGGTAGGAGGGGCAGAGGGTTTTGTGCTTTGCGCAGTTCAGTGGCCTTACTATTCTTAATCTTCTGAGATACACCATTTAGGAAAACATCTATTCCTGTTACCAAATACCCAGAGCCAGACAGAGTACAGCCAGGTTGTTTATGGGATGATGAAGCGAGAATTAAAAGATGTCTCTTTCCCTCTTGCAGCGTGTTGTTGAAATTATTTTTGCATCAGATGACTCTCAGTGTTTTTAAACACTAGCATTGTGATTGTTTTGCAGAATATCAAGCTGTGTGAGCTTTGACAGCCCTTCAAATTAAACACCATTTCATTTCTAAATTAGAATCTCTCCACAAATTATTAGGTTTTTTTTTACACTTTAGTATTATGCTCAACCAATCAGTCGCTCAACATATCTTTTGAATCTTTTGTGTCTGTTTTCTGCCCTGCAAACCGTCTGTGTTCTGTACCGGCTGTAACTTAACACTGGTTCTAGCAGACAGACTGTCTCGTGACTCCAGCCAGCCTCAGCAACAATGGGAAAGGAAAAACTCCACATCAACATTGTCGTGATCGGCCATGTGGACTCTGGAAAGTCCACCACCACAGGACACCTCATCTACAAGTGTGGGGGCATCGACAAGAGAACCATCGAGAAATTCGAGAAGGAAGCCGCTGAGGTAAGAGAGAGACAGACAAGGGGAGGTAGATGCCTTCTGGAATCCACTGACTCTTTACCCTGAGATCCCCTCACCATGCCATACCCGCTATGACCACACGACTGTGTGTTATTACTTTTCAGATGGGGAAGGGGTCGTTTAAGTACGCCTGGGTGCTGGACAAACTAAAGGCAGAGAGAGAGCGTGGGATTACCATCGACATATCACTGTGGAAGTTCGAAACTAGCAAGTACTATGTGACCATCATCGATGCCCCGGGTCATAGGGACTTCATCAAGAACATGATCACTGGGACCTCCCAGGTATGTAAACATGAGGATGCTCAGCCTTTTTTGTTTGCTTTAGATGCTAGCTTTACTAAATAGCTGTGATGTCATTTTGAAAGCCTATGTGCCTTTTTAGAACGACTGACCAGTGAGTTTCATCAAGGTTAAAAGCAGAACTGGCTTTTAATACTGTGTAAATAACGTTGCATGTAACCGCAAAATTCATAATAAACACCATCCTGCAACAACATGTTCCATCAGGTTCCTATTAAACAGCTTACTTTAATTTTTATGTTAATTCATTTAAAGTTTTTTTTCTGTTAGGTGTGCCACTTAGGAACTAATATCAAAGACATGGTGTTTAAACCTGCTGGGCACCAACAGTTCTTATGTTTTATCTTTTCATCTTCAGGCAGACTGTGCTGTGCTGATCGTGGCAGCTGGTGTAGGAGAGTTTGAGGCAGGTATTTCCAAGAACGGACAGACCCGTGAGCATGCCCTCCTGGCCTACACTCTGGGAGTGAAGCAGCTCATCGTGGGCATCAACAAGATGGACTCCACTGAGCCAAACTACAGCCAGAAGCGATATGAGGAAATTGTGAAAGAAGTGAGCACCTACATCAAGAAGATTGGCTACAATCCGGACACAGTTGCCTTCGTTCCCATTTCAGGCTGGAATGGTGACAACATGCTCGAGCCAAGCCCAAATGTAAGTAGAACAAATACGTCATGCAAATACTTAGAATTAGTTTGAAATACACAGCCTTGAATTTGAATAGAAATTTGTTTGGCCAGTAGAAGGGGAAGGAGTAGCTCAAAGGCTAGCCAGTTACTTTTGCCGGCAGTTGCCTTTGTACTAGTTATGCATAATATTTCTATGTAACTAATGCCAAAATGAAGGGTAACAATAGTAAATACAAAGAGTCATACAATATAAAACTGAGCCAGCGTTGTTTTATCTAATAGTCCTGTTCATCAAACTTGTAAAATAAACTGTATTCTCTCTAGATGACCTGGTTTAAGGGATGGAAGATCAACAGAAAAGAAGGAAATGCATCGGGGACCACACTACTGGAGGCTCTGGACGCCATCCAGCCCCCCAGCCGTCCAACAGACAAACCTCTGCGTCTCCCCTTGCAGGATGTCTACAAAATAGGAGGCATGTAGCGCACTGGTTAAGAAATGTGGGAGAAGGGTGCTATTCCAAAAACACGTTATTTTCACTTGAATGTCCATTGTTGAATGGTCACTCTTCTGGACTTCTTCTCAGGTATTGGAACAGTGCCTGTAGGCCGTGTGGAAACTGGCACACTGAAGTCAGGAATGGTTGTGACCTTTGCGCCTGTGAATGTGACAACTGAGGTGAAGTCTGTGGAAATGCACCACGAGGCACTGACTGAGGCCCTACCTGGCGATAATGTGGGCTTCAATGTCAAGAATGTGTCAGTCAAGGATATCCGCCGTGGCAATGTGGCTGGTGATAGCAAGAACGACCCACCACAGGAAGCTGCCAACTTCACTGCTCAGGTAGACATTGCAAGGGATCATTTTATTTCTTCCACGCCAGCTTTATTGTATTGGATCTTGTTTATTCAGACACAGAGAGAAGGTTTTAAATGAGAAAATAGTCAATGAACAAGCAAACTGCCAAGTCTTTGCAATGAACTTATTTGGCAGTAAGTAAATAATCGTTCTATTAATAGGGCATCCACGTTGTTCTGATTGCTTTGTAGGTCATCATCCTTAACCACCCTGGCCAGATCAGTGCTGGTTATGCTCCTGTGCTGGACTGTCACACAGCTCACATCGCCTGCAAGTTTGCAGAGCTCAAAGAAAAGATTGATCGACGCTCTGGCAAGAAGCTGGAAGACAACCCGAAATCCCTCAAGTCCGGAGACGCTGCAATTGTGGATATGATTCCTGGAAAGCCAATGTGTGTTGAGAGCTTCTCTGAGTACCCTCCACTTGGTAAGTTAAACGGTAGAACACAGACTCAAACCAGTTGGTAATCATACCAAATTGAAACGTGACCCTCATATGTATTTGATTCCTCCTCTTCACCTTGTAGGACGTTTTGCAGTGCGCGACATGCGGCAGACTGTGGCCGTGGGCGTGATTAAGGGTGTGGAGAAGAAGGCCTCCACCACTGGCAAAGTTACCAAGTCCGCCCAGAAGGCCCAGAAGACCAAATGAATGTTGTGCTACTCTGCCGACCCCAAGGTCTCCCATGGCAGGACATCAGTCATCCAACTTCACCCTACAATTGGCTGCTTCAATTCAATAATCAAACACTGGTTAATCATCACAATGCATCGCAAAAGCATTCGAAGGAAAGAACAACGTTTAGATTTGAAATCCTTGAAGCAGCAATTCATTTAAGTTGTTAGATTACCATTACGTACAATGTTATATCAAACAGATAGTCTTAATTTTGCACTGTTGATTTGATTCAGGGCAATACCTTTGAGTCATATTGATATTAAGGCACTGGTCTCTTAATGTGGTACATGTTGTCTTGCTTTTGTCGTTTGTTTTGCAAATACATGGTGCTCTGTAGGAGTCTTTGGCCAGAAGCTAAAACTACGTTCCTTCCAGAAGTAGATTCATAGAGCTTTGTGATTTGTTGTGCTTAAGCTTTCAATAGCACCTAGAACAAGTGTTTCAAATGTATCCTTCCCAGGGGACTCCGAGTAGACCACCTGTTGATTCTTAACGCACTTTGATTGGAGTTTTGCTAACTTTGCACTTGCACAGGAGAAGCTTAATTTTTTGGCATAAGCTACCGCACCTTACTGTTAGTTGGCATGAGCCTCTTAGCAACATTAAACATGTTTCAACCAAAAACCTTTGACTGGGGCCTCAAATCACTTTTTCTGAGTGTGACAGTTGCAACCCAGTTCAAAAAAGGAAAAAGGGAAGCAACAAATAACCAGATCTTCTAAATAACATAATGAGTAATTACGGTATTAACAAGGAAGTAAAACGGTGAGACAAAAAAGTGAGTGCTGTTCAAATCAATAAACAGGGAAAACAAAAGGAGGACTCCAAACTATAGTTGAGAATACTATCTTTCTAATTAGTGCAACATCGGAATTCAATTAAAAGCTAACTTCTCTTATGAAACCAAACTACAAAAACATAGCACCTCTAAACCCAGTGTCTCTAACAACAATGAATGCTCATGTGAGTATAGATTTTCCTTAGGCTTAACTAGTCCTGACAGAAAGAGTGCTTAACTACAATACAATCCTTTGTCCACAAGATGTTGCTATTCGTCCGTTCGTGGAATACCAAGTCGCTAAGAAGTGTGTCTTCATAGACTTGATGGAAATACTTTCAGTTTAACTGACAGATCAGTAACATTTTCTCATTGCACCATCATGACTAAGAGAGGGAGAACATCTCTTCTCAAAAGTCCAGGAAAGGACTTCTTTTTAGAAGACAGGCTGAATGGAAATGCAAAGGAACAGAATCCAATGGAACGAAAAAAGGCAAACCAGGAGAAGCCATCTGTACTAAGCCCCCAAAAGGAAGCCACTAAGCATCAAAAGACTGTACAAGCAACAACTTCACAAACATGTGCTGGTAGTGTCAGAATGACACAACAGTCTGCAGAGGGGATAACAAAGACTGAGCAAGATACACCAAACAACAGCACAACATTTTGATAAAGGCTACAAAAGCAAAAGCAAGCAATCACCAAAACAGTCTTCAGGTGACAAAGATGCAGCTAGATGCAACAAAGGGAACAAAAAAATAATTTGATAGAGGTGACAAAAGCAAAACCATGTAATGGAAAGGGAAAAATCACCACAACGGTCTTCAGATGAGATGACAAAGATGCAGCCAGAGGCAACAAAGGACACCAAAAAGGATCGGACAAAGGCCTAAACAGAACAAACAAAAGCTTTTCTGCCACAAGAAAAGTGTGAAGACAAAGCCGAGGTGGACTCCGACCTCTTCAAAAATCTTCAAGATAAAGCAGTAGAGATCAGAGGCATCAGATGTGGTCAAACTAGTAGCAGATGTAATTGTGCATTTGTAACAGAACACTGTAGAAGAACCACTGCGTACTGGAAGTTTCTATGAAAATCTGAAGGTAAGTCACTTAAAAGTTCCCTCACACAAGCACTTGGTTTCATTTGGTCTTGTAAATAAAGGGTTAGTGGTCTATAAGTGGTGCAGGATCTCGCATTAAAGGAAATGTTTTCAAATGTTGCCATGATGTGTTTATTCAGATTTCTAATCCTGATCAATTTTGTGTTATGCTACCAATTCCTGTTGACTGAGTGACATTTGAACCATTTGGAGATGATGGAGCCTTTGACAGTGTGGCCTTAAAGTGTGGAAGGAGGGCAATAATTCAAGAGACCACCACTTTATCTGTCAGCAAAATGCTTGAGGAATTCAAGGAAGAAGTGAAGACATTTTCAAAGAAGTTTCCAAGTTAATACTTCACTTTTGACCTTTTAAATGTTATGAAATGGGCAGTTTATTCAATGCAGTTTGGGAACTAGCCACTGGCTGATGGGAACAAAATCCCCTTCCACTTTAAATATACTGCAACAGCAGTTACTTCAAGTCCTCTTTAGTTGTTGCTGTCTGTAAGACCTAAAGTCTAGTTACTATTGAATTAAAATTTGGATTTAAATATGTTTAGAAAAATGATAAAGGATAATTCTTTTCTTTGTGGTAACAATCTGTAAAAGGCTATTGAAAGGGGGAAAACACCTACCGTAATACAGCCAGTAAAACAGCTTCATGTTTTTAAAGTCATATATAATAGAACTGGTTGCTTTACTCACACCTGATATTTACGTCACTTGATTTCTTTGTTCCACTTTTCCCAACAGAGCTCATCAAGCTCCAACAGGTGACTGATTTTGGAATAATAATTCTCTTAAATACAGTATCTTACCCGGGACTTAGGAGCACACATCACAGAAGCTGATGAAGCTCAGACCCAGCCAGTCTGAAATTAAACAAATATGAACAGCAACATGAATACCAATCATTTACTGCACTAGTTTCCTTTAATCCAGTAGGGAATAAAAAACTACAGAACCCCAGGAGACACATCTTAAAGACATTTTTGAACTTGGTGTCATTACATTGATCTGAAATATATAAAATAAATCTGAATAAATTTGGCATTAAATTAGATCCTTCCTCTTGCTTCACTGTGCAACACTGGTTTGGAAATAGAAGAAACTGGTCATGGATTTCAAGCACTTTCCAAGTTAATTTTCACACTTTATGAGTCAACATCAAATGATGTCTTAAGTTTAGTAACATCAGCAATTTAAATGCAATCATTTTCATGTAATAGAGATGAACGTTAGAAATTAATTGTACATAGTTGATGGGCTTAAGGTCTGGTATTTGGCTTGTAGTTGTCTAAGACTGCTCTAAATGGTAGTCAGTGTGCTTTGCTATCAAGATTCTGGTTATTTATCACCAAGTTTTTGTCAGAAGATCTGACACAGTGCTTCAATAACAGTTGGAAATACTTACAGGTGAACTACTTACAGGTGTCAAAACCAAACCCACACAATCAGGTATGGCTCACATCAGTAGCCAAAGAAAAAGTGTCATTAAAATGAAATTGACTTGCCAAGACTCAACTTACAGTATGCACTTGCCAAGTAAAAATGTGGGTAATGGACTTGGGCTTCTAAAGTGCTCTTCTGGGGATCGAACCCCCAACCTTCCATATGATAACCCACTGCACCACTGATCCACCGCTGCCCCTAGCTGCTGTATCAGTTCTCATTCTTCTGACTGAAATGGAAATATAAAGCTTGGCTCCGTTTTGATTTCCTTAAGATTTTTTGCCCCACATCTCATTTGTTAAGTCTTTCATGGCCAGCGGGATGAAATCCTGTTCACGGTATGTACTGCTACATAGAAAAAAACTGTTGGGTTATAACCAGTGACAGCAAGATTTTAAATTACAAATCAAAACTAGCCTTTGGCATCCTTAAGGTAAACTCCTTCTTATAAACTGATGAGATATCAAGAGACACAAAGCAGGTTTAAACATCACTTTAACAGATGAAAGTTACAAAGACATTCACATATATACTTTGTTTCACATCTCTTTAAAAAAGAGAATTTATTATACAGGTTATTTTCATCACAAATCAGAAAATGACATAACAAAATGTTCAGGGTGATACTGCACACTGCTGTGGTTGGAGAGTTACAGGCTGAAGATTTACGTCAAACTTGTGGATTTCAATATTTTTAAAACGGGAGGAAAACAAATAAAGGTGCATGAACTGCCTCCAATGATAATTGATGATTGTACAATGAAAAAAGGAAATAAAAGAATCTAAACAAAGAAAATGAATGACATATACATCCAAAAGAAGTTAGAACACAGGCGGTTTCAGATCCTGCTTCACTCTGCTTTGAGAGAAAAAACAGAAAGGAAATGGATATTAGTCCCAAATTGTAAATAAATATTCCTTCAGAATACCAGCACATGAATTTCACCTATTTCTACCAAACTTTCAGCTTATTGTTTTATGTTAATAAGTAGACAATTTGTTGAATGTGTTGACTTACATTAACAATCATGCATTAGAATCCCCAGTTTTGACCTCGATCCCTGCCTCCTCTTCCTCCAAAATCTCTTCTCCCTCCTGCTCCTCCTCCTCCTCCTCCTCCTCCTCCTCCCCCTCTTGGACCGTACGCCTCCTTCTCCCTCTTATGCTTCTCGTATCTCTCTGCCATAAGAACCAGCTCCTCAGGGACCTCCTGCAACATGTCATCATGGTTTGTCACTTACACACACACACATATATATATATATATATATATATATAAAAACCTAGAATAAAAGTTATTTAAATGTGCACTATGTAGTTTTAGTAGAGACATTTTTAAGTTAGAGAAGTGTACAGATTCTGTGGTATATGTTCATAACTCAATACACAAACTGTCCACAGAGGAAAATTTGGTCTCTGTAACAGTTTGAAGATAAAATGTTGTGAGAGAAGTTATGGTGGGGGGCCCGCAACAGTGAAACTGTAAATCTCCTGGAAGCTGTTTAGCTCCAAACACTTTTCCAGGGACCCATTTTTTTTCTGAGTAAAGTGTGTGCATTAAGTTCAGATACAGAAATGTTTCACTTCAACTTTCCAATTTCACAACCAAAACTACATAGTTCACCTTTAAGCATTCAAATAACAGCAAACACATTCTTCACATTTAGTTTTTTTTTTAAATTCATCTCAGCTATCAATGTTGCCAATACTTCATTGGAACAGTTATTCCCGATTTACTGACTTAGAGCCACAAAGAGGACAAAACCAGATTTCTATTTCAAAGAACTATTCGGTGATTTAATCGAAAGTGCCATTTTTGTTATTATGCTTTCTATGAAGTGAAAACCACTAAAGCTCTATGATTATTAACAAAACGCTACTGGTTAGTCTACTGTTTAAATAGAATGATACTTCTATTTAAATGTCAATGCTAACCTGTCCTGCTCGCTCCAGGATTGGAATAAGCTCAGCGGCCATCCTCCAGTTTTCCCTTGTTACCAGGGTAACTGAAGCACCTGACCGTCTGAAAGATAAACGCATTAACATCTCAAACGAACCAAAGAACAGCAGCAGAACACTTGGCAGTGATTTTCCTACATGTGATCCCTGCAAAACACCAAACACCCTTACCCTGCTCGTCCAGTGCGGCCCACGCGATGCACATACTCTTCTATGTTACGTGGGAAGTCGTAGTTAAAGACGTGTGTGATGTCATGAACATCCAACCCCCGAGATGCTAAGTCTGTGGCGACCAGGATACGAACTCGACCTGGGGGGGGGACGGGACAAGAACTCTGTTATTCTGCAATCAATTTGATTGTTCAGCCTAAACTTCAGATGCTTGAAACACTTAAATTTAAAATCTTCTTTAAGGTGATTTTGGGTCCTGTACTCTCTTTGAAGTCCTTGAGGGCCTCTTCACGGTCACACTGCTCACGGTCACCATGCAGACTTTGCACAGCCATACCCTGCAGACACATGTCACTGGACAGGTCGTCAGCCCTGAGATTGCAAGCAAGGAGACACAGATGAATTTGATAGTTTATATGTGGTAAACTTCTTTTTATGAAAATGCAACAACAAGCAGCATGTTGGTGACTCTACTTACAAAATCTTCTTGCCAACAAAGATGAGGACTTTATCATCAGGCAGCATATTTCTGATAAAGTCAAACACATATGACTTTTTCTCCTCTTCACGGACCATCAGCACTGTCTGCTGCACTGTGTTGACTGCCTAGGACCCAGAGGAACACAGGAAGCATGCACATATTCATATAGGATCACAATAAATAGAATTCACCTCACAAGAGCAAAAAGAGGATCGTGAAGATACATTTTAGTCAAGAAACAGTGGTTTCACTAATATTCAGTAGGTTTACTGGGTGCATCCAAGACCAAGCACCTGGTCAACATACTGATTAACTGTATTTATCTCCACTAACCGCCAAGTCCAGGGTGCCCACATAAACCATCATGGGGTTCTTTAGGTAGGTATTTGCCAACCGTCTCACACCAGGGGGCCAGGTGGCGCTGAAAAACATTGAGGTAATCTTAAAATTACTTTCTTTTCAATTTGAAAGTGTGCACCTGACAACGTTTGCCAGCAAACCTAAAAAGCACTTATTTAAGGAAGAGTAACAACAAAAGGAATAAATTAATGCAGCAGTTCTTCTGTTCTTCTTATGAAATAAAATACAGTTGTGAAATGGAATACAGTATATCTATCTTTTTATGACACTTTCCTTTAGAGGTTTTTTCTTTAATGGCATGATGGAAAATCTATATAATATATACATGATAACACTATTTGAAAACAGTGCAAGGAGTACTGACCAACACAGGATAGTATGGATTCTTTAGGTGTGCTCTGTTGACTCTTTCAATAACGTGACAACATTCACTTGAAGTACTTCATGTCATGTGACTGATTACCTGGTCATGACAGTCTGGCGGTCTGGGCGGATGTCCAGGAGGATCTTCATAATCTGGGGCTCAAAGCCCATATCGAGCATACGGTCAGCCTCGTCCAGCACCTTTTTTTTTGTGTGTGATCAGAGTAGTTATTAAAAACCATATACTAATGTACTGCTAGACACAATATGTACAAAAACAGACAAAGCCCATACATGACACTACGTTTTTTTGCTTCACTGATTCAATTTGGGTAATTATTTGATGATTTTGAAAAAATGAAACCTTTAAAAGGTGAAACTTATATTATGGACAGAGCACTAACCAACTGTTCAATCCTCCTCGCACAAGAACAAAGACGTATACAAACAACTGACCAAGTAGGTGATGGAGCTGAGGTTGATGAGCTCATTCATCTGCAGATCATTTAGTCGGCCTGGTGTGGCGATCACTATGTCCACGCCGCCCTTCACCAGCTTGATCTGGGCTCTCCTATCCCCTCCACCATAGATACAGATACTGAGGGGGGACAGATTTAATAGTCATAGTCCTGTTGCTTTAAGATCACCGTATATCATTGATTGTAAGCTTGTCATTAAAACAGTTTGATAAAATAGGACTGCTAGACCTCTTGTAGCTCTTGAAGCGGTACTTTTTGCACTCAGTTTCTATCTGCAGGGCCAGCTCTCTGGTAGGAGTCAGCACCAACATGCCTGGACCCCCCCACTCAGCTCTAGGTCTGTCATTGAAGCGAGACAAAAAGATGGAAGGAGTTTGACAGACAATCATGCACAATTAGCAAAGCTGCATATCGCTACAAGAAACAAAAAAAAACAACAGTACAGTACTAGAGTGACTGATAAAAGAATACACTCACAAAGCCTGTCCCTCCATGTGGATGAACCCCGGCAGCAGGTAGGCTAGGGTTTTCCCTGTTCCTGTCTGAGCAATAGCTATCAGGTCCTCCCCAGTCAGCAACACAGGCCAGGCCTGAGACTGGTGACAAGGCAGAAAATCATCATAATACACTTACGCAATAACAAAGAGTAAAAGTTCAAATTACACAAAACTAGAGCTGTATCCATCTCACATGTTTCAATTCATATCAAAGGCAGGGCATCCTTTCTTTTAAATAACACAACATTTTATCCAGGAAACATAATGAAAACATTTTGTGTCTGCACTGTGGGGGTTGGGGTGAAAAAGAAACGGTCACAGTGGTCTTGATCTTTATGGATTTGGTTTATCTTTGAGTCCTGGAGGACATAAAACAAATATTGGGTCATTTGGTTTTTGTTAATAAATGAAAATAAGTTGTTAACAGCGGATGGATTACGTTTTTTTTTTTATTGATCTCGTCTGTTCAATGTCAAACCAACATAACTATCAGCTACAGCTGTGTTAGATTTCATCATTATGTCCCTCAGTGGAGAATGTGGGTCTACTGTTTGTAATAAATTCAGCAGTAATACAATAAGGGTTTAGCGATAAGTTACTAAATACATTTGTGGAGTGTCAGGCTCATACCTGGATGGGAGTTGGTTTGACAAAGCCAACACGTTCAATATTTTCCATGATCTCTGGATAGGGCTCAAACGCCTCCAGGAAGACGCGGCAGGGATTGGGGATTGGCCTCTTCTTCCCCTCCTCTTTCAGGTCGTCCACAAAGACATTGTTATTCTCTTTCCTGCAGATAAAAAAAAAACACACACACAACAAAAATAAGAAAAAATGGAACTATGCAAAAGTGCAATCGTGAACTTCAAACAAGACAAAAGTTCTGGAGAAGGACAAATACAAAATGTGTGTAACTGCTGTTTATATTTAAGAGACCACATCTGGGCAAAACTTCACTGTTTTTCCTCCCACCACACAAATCAGCTGTATTTTTCATTGTTTCCAAGCTGGACAAAGGATGTTCTTTCACTTTCAGGTACCACTGACAAATTAAAGACAATCAGACTGGTCGGTGTGATAAATTCACTGAAAAAGTAGACGGTTTGTCATTTTAGAAGAGCCTGTGAACAGTATTCTTTTTTTCTGCCAGCTTTACCTCCACTCACTGACTTCCTCCTCTGTGAGCATGGAAACACTTTCTGCCTCAGTGTAAAAATGCTTCTTCAATGGTGGGAGGTCTGAAGAAAGTTGCAAAAGATCACAGAAATGGTTTTAGGAAATGAATAACACCCATCTCACTGTGCAATTAAATGCTAGCACCATATCACAACCTATACAATGTAAGCTTGTAACTACAAACGGGCTAGCATAGACAATTTTAAATGAGACACTTGAAGGGTTTTACATGAGCATTGGCTCTTGATTTTACCATTTTGTATTCAGAACAGGGACTTGTTAAAAACAAGAATCGATTCAAGTCAAATGAAAACCAAACCCACTCAATGGTAGAGTGGGCAACATTTCGGTGTGTTTCAGGTGAACATTTCCAAACCTCCATTAAAGCTGAAGGTCCGTTATTCTTTAACATAGTCATTTTTTTTTTAAATTTCTAATCTGAAATCCAGAATACTGCTAAATAATGAAAACAATAAACTTGTGGACTGCAGTTGATGTAGATCACTTGAAACCTGAGCTCTCACCCTTCCACTTCATGGCAGCATACTTGTCCTTGTTCTCCCGGATGGCGTTCCAGTCTATGCTTTCACTGGGCTGGGCCTCGCTTGCAGTGTGCAATGCTGTAGCAGACCACACAGAGCCTTTACCAACTCCTCCATCACTTCCTCCTTCTCCTCTGTAGTAGTCTCCCCCCTTACCTGGACCTGAGAATCAGAGCATTACACCACAGGAGATTAAGGTAAGTGGAACTCAACTCAATTCAGAAAACTTGATTTGTTCCCGGGGAGCAATTCAAAAGGCACATAGAGCTGTAGCGTGAAGCCCTTGCTGATATGCTTTAAGAAGCCATTCAACCAAAGTTGAGTCATTACTTGTAAGTCAGCAGCAATGGGCACTCCAACTACATTTAGTGGACTGTGCCTGTAGTTTTTTTTTGTTTGTTTGTAATAGTCCTTGGCAGCAAGCTTGTTGTGTTTTCCCAAAATCGAGGTTTAGGAGGGTGTTTAGCTACTCCACCTTTGTTTGCTATTGAATAATGAAAGCTGAAACACTTTAAGATTCTTTTATTGACGACTTTTTAAATGATTAACTAGAGTTTTACCTTAACCACATTGGCTAAAATGTTGCTTGTCTTTTGGATTGGCATCTTCTGGTTTTTAATAATGCTTAAATGGCATCTCAGCTGCTAATTTAAATCTGAACTCAATAAAGAACTTGATGACCATGTTGCCCAGTCTTCTCTAACTTTATCCACACTTGATAAGATCACACAGCAACTTGGCTTGGGGATCAAATTACCTTCTAAATTTTGTGGATTTGATAAGGCACGTGTATTACAGTTCTGCGTTTTGGTTCCTAACAGTAACATAAATCATTCAGGATTAAATCTCAGTGAGATTCTAAGACACGCTCAGGAGTCTGTAAATTGTGTTTTATTTGACACTGACCGGATGCTCTGTTTGTTTCCTTGTCTGACTTCCTGTGGGGGTTGATATACTCTGTTTAGCGTGACATGTACTTGTAGCGGGCTCCGTCAAAAATAGACTCGGTGCGTCTTTGGAACGAGCAAATGTCGCTGCTAGCACGCTCCTGAGACTGAAACACAATCATTGACTAGAGTGCCAACGAACAGCGCTTTAGGCCCACGAAGGACCGGGGGGGGCTTTCAGAGACTATGTGAAAATTGTGGGTAAGCATCTGTTGCATTTGATAATACAAGTTTTATGTTCAATTTGAGACGCACAACTGCCAATAAATAATTGAGCATCAAGATTTTTCTAGAAATGCATAGCTCATACCACTGCGAAAACGAGAGCTGCCATCTGCAACCAGTTCTTCAATCATTTCCTTGGCCTTCTGCTGAGCATCTGACGACCCAAAGATAAGCACTTCACCCTCATCGTCTCCATTGTTTATCTAGAAAAAGAGACAAGCAGTTGCACACAGGGTATTATAGCCAATTTGAGAAATACATGCCCGATTCAACATGCATGTTATCTAAGATGTAAATACATATTTATACACAAGTCTGTAACCCCACACTTAAATCTTCCTGATGGATCCAGTTGAAACAACAACATGCAATAACCATCAATTACCTTGCTCATGCCTCGTAAAGGTTTTGTACTATTCAGGAATGATATTTAATTTAAAAACAAGATGGTTTCTAATTAACCCAGACACTTTTAGGACTTGTTTGTCTTTCAACTGATTTGATTCTGGTCTTCGCAAGTGAATTTCCTCCATAAGAGGATTTTACAACAGTCTGATTTTCAAAGAGCAACTTCAAATTGTTAACTGTATGTTTGTGTTGCAGGTTTTGTTGGAAAAAGAAAGAAATCTTGCTGTAAAAACAGCACTTAACAAGCACACTAAGTCATTCTTAGACAAATTTAGACAAGATATAACCAAATTAATTTCTAGTTGGGGGGGAAAAAAGGCAGATTCAATTTTAAAGTGAAAATCACATCAGCCCAGCACTGGTCAGTTCATTAATAAATGAGCTTTTAAGTTTTTACAATGACAAAAATGTACTTGCCTTGATTCTTGCACCACTGCTCTCTTCAAGTTCACGGATTTTCGCTCCTCCACGACCTTTAACAAGGTTACAATATATTAAAACTAAATAAATAAAATGACTTTACATGAGTAGTAACAACATTTGACACATAAATAACCTATGGTTTACGTCTAAGGAGGTAATACACAAGTAAGATGGATTTAAAAGCAAGGTGTAATTTAGAAAAAAAATGGTTAAAATTGAAGCCAGGCTGATTTAGCAGTGTGGTCCAATAAATACTGAAAAATGTTTAATAATGTCACTTTCTTCAAAAGAAAAAGTGTTACAAGAAAGTCCCAACCAATAATCCTTCCAACTAAGGCATTCTCCACGTGTATCGTCACAGGTGAGTTGTAGTTTTCCTCTTCAAAGGGTCGTCTCCCCGGCGGGCCTTCGCGCTCCGTGCTCCGGGGAAACGGACGACCTTCGCCCCCGTCCCTCCAGCTTCTTTTCTCGGTGCCACGATGAGCTCTCCACTCTCTCGGGGCTCCAAACCTGGCGCCATTTCTTACACCGAAAGAAACATTTTCCTTGAGACTGTCACTGCACGGCGGTTTCCATTCAGAGGATTTTGTTACAGGCTTGTAGATAGCAACGCCGTCCGCGGTGTACTCGTCTTCCCAGTCGTCCATTTTTTTTTTAAATTTCCCGCCTCACCTGCGAAGCGCGAACTAGCTACGTCCAATTAAGTGTCGAGCTGTCAATCAAGACAGTGTTGACTTCACTTCCCCTCTTCCTACTTTGATATGACGAGATCATGACGAATATTATAAATAAGGACTGGAGTTTATGTATTTATTTTAAATTATTTTAACATAAAAATGTAGTAAATAAAAAAATAAAAATAAAAACACAGCATCAGATATAAGACCGTATTCATTCCTTAGCAACACCCTGAAGGCAACATGACATTTTGTGACCCTAGTTAGTCTGAAAAGTGTTAGTGTTTGTGTATTTGCAAACACTTTGGGGGGGGGGGAAAAAAAAAACAATGAGACAAAACAGTTGAGTTAATTTGTTCTTTATTAATGTATAATAAAATTACTTTTGCATTTGTCACCCAGAGAACATTATGTGCACTTTAATAAATTAATTTCAAAGAAATAATAAATGTTAACATCAAACTTTAAGGCCAGTTGTGTAATAAATTGCTGTTTAAGCAGTAGGGAGAGGGTATCATTGGCCATAGGAGCCTAATAATGTCGGTGGTTAAAGCTACTTAAGTGAAATGGATGCCCGATTCAAATTGAGCAGTTCGATTTCAACTATAGGACATTTGTAGATTGGAAAAATAAACCCGTTCGAATGCAACACAGATATCATGAAGCAATTTACAGATTGCAAAAATGGGCAGGTTTTTTGAGGGTAATAATCCATCCAAAGTCCATAGGGTCTACTTATTCAGTAGGCCTATGTGTACCATATCCTGCTACAAAGTAACTGTGAGTCCTGGCTGACCTCTTATCCTAGGGTTTGTAGAAATACTCATAAAACTACAAGTCTATTCCAATAATATTTAGTATTAAACTACCAGTTCACATTTTCAGGTTCTTCAGACAAAAAACAGCTGTGCCTTTATTTTATAATATATTTAATCAGCAACCTGCATGTAGAATATTTAAAGAAACCATCTACTAGTGTTTACAATTAACATTTGTTAGAGGATAAAATATATATTATAATCCACTAGAGATTGTTAATTTCCTAAGCAATGCACTTACTCGCCATTCAAAACAAAGGGAACAGATTCTGTAAAAATAATAAATGAATAAAGGTCATTAACACATGAAAATGCAACTTTAAGACTGCTTATCCCTTAAGACATTTAAAAAAGAGTGGCACAAACTAAGATGGATAGAGGTTTCTGCATAACTCTTGTTTAAGAGCTGGAAACGTATGTACCATAGGGATAACATTTCAAAACACTGACATCAAGTGTAGAGATGGCCAATGTCGTTAAACATGATTGCAATACTTAATCCTAATTTAAAACATACAAAGTTTTCACTTTGAATATGGATTTAATTTACCAAAATATTACAATATCTTAGAATTCCTGCTTAATCCCCTCTCAAAGATCCTATGAGCATGGGATGAGTAAGATGAAGACATGGAAAATATTAGAAATTTCAAATGTAGGTACCAACAATCCTCTAAACCTCTCTTTCATCATGTATTCTGGATGAAAACAAGTATGTTCTGTAAATAGTTGTTGTGGGTTTCACAATTATTGATGTGCATTGTGCAACCAGCACCTGTTAAAAAAGACAGGGTTTGTCAAAAACATTTCATTACCTTCAAAGGTTGTAAGCTTGTCATAAAATTCAAATGTAAGTTGATTATCCACACAAGTGGCAGTACAAGATTAAACTAGTTTCAAATTAGTTTTAATTAGGATAATAATGTTTATATAGGCTCACTTTGTTCGTACCTTTTTGATGAGGTTTTTAGGGAACAGTACTTTAACATGCAGTAGTCCATCCTGGCCACCAGGGAGTGAGCGACTGCTCTTGAGTTATTGCAACAGCTTTGACATGCAGTACCTCATGCTTGGCTGGAATAACCCTCAAGGTATCTGAACTGCAGTTCAGCATTCAGACCATTAGCATGCAGCTAGCTACTACTGTCCAAATCAGGTTGAATATGGCCCAGCACTTGTTTTAAGTGATTGCTGATCAGCTATCTTCCCCAATGGATACAAACATGTTGCCAACAGATGAAACGACCAATCTGTGTCTATAGAGAATTAACAGAAAGAGATGAGTGTGGTCTGAAACATTCCAAGGGAGTGACTTTTAACTCTGTCAGAAATTCAGATTTCCCATCAAACCAGGCCTCCCTCCATTATTCACCATTCATTCATTCATTTTAGAAACAGTCCATGCGGTGATATGTATGAAAGCTTAAGTAAACGATGACATTTTACATGTCAAAAGACAGACATTGATCAAGGAGAATAATTCACTCTTCCCCTTCTTCTGAGGAAGGCTTTGAATACAAGCACTTGTAGAAAGAATAAGACACCAGTCAGTCTCACTTCTTTTTGGGTGCTGTTGTCATTTGTATGTGTGTAAGCGTGTTTTAATGTGTCTTTTTTTTTTTGGACTATTCATTATGTTATGTATGTAATCTTACTGTCCAGGTTGGCACTCGTTCCCTGATGTATCTGATGTCTAATTTCTAAAGAGAAAAGTTGCATGTAAGCAAAAACTAGCTGCTCTGTTTCAGGTTCAAGTTACTCAAAATGTAGGACTGCTCTATGACTCTGAAAATAAAGTTAACCTCTCTCAAAGTTTCTTGTGTCAAGTGTAATAACGAGATTTTCCTTCTACACATAATCGGCAGGTGTCAGACTGCAGGCTCAGAAATCACAGTAAACATTCCTCCCTTTTTTATTTCAAATAGAAGTAAATGAGCCGACATCTGTCATAACCGTTCATTAAAATACTATTGGATAATAAAACAAAGCCTTTACAGGGTCAAATTGATCAAATTGCTATTTTTGAGTCGTTTTAAAGGGAGGTTGCAGGTTTTTCTGCAATTCTTCTTTCAAGAATAGACCCACTTTTATTCATATGTTTTTATCTCTTAATGATAATTTTAGTACCTCATAGGTATATTACAAAAATATATATTGTGACAGTGGAAATAATCATTTTGAGAAAATGTTAAAATAAAGGGTTTATCCCTAAACAAGGCATTGATCTTGGTTTGTTCCTGTCCTGGACATTTTTTTATACGTGTGTATGTGTGTGTGTGTGTGTGTGTGTGTGTGTGTGTGTGTGTGTGTGTGTGTGTGGTTATGCCAACTGTATGTGTGGTGATTGACTGAGAAAATCTGTGTTTCCTTTGGGTCGGGGTGCCACCTCTTCTACAGTCTGTAAACGTTCTGCGGAGCTGCTGCAGGGCCCCTGGGACTGAAAGTTGAAAAGTTCTTCCTCTGGCTCTAGTTTGCACTCACTGATGAAAAGTTCTGCTCCATCCCAGTTGCTTATGTCCCCGTGGTTATTTCCATCCTCACTACCGTTGCTGCTGTTGAGCGCTGAGGACAGTGCAGGGGCACGGTTGGTCAAAGGCTGGCTGAGATTTTGAACGGAGAGAGTTTTCCCCAGACCGCTCCCCCAGTCTGAAGGTGTCCCATCTGGGCTAGATGAGAGCAGCAGCATGGGGTTGACCTCCAGGCTCATGTGCCTCCTCCAGACCCCCTCAGCTTTCAAGTCTGACTTCTCCCGCAGCGTCACTGAGCCTGCCTCACAGTCCCTAACCTGGTCAGCATCCGCACTAGATTCAACAACAAGAGAAGGACCAAGACCCCCCTCATCCACAACCACCTCATCCCCCATTTCATCTGGGACTGGGTCAGCATGGCATCCAAGGTAGGAGGGGTGCATGACGGGGGGCAGCCGGAGGGTGAAACCCCCGGTTGAGGGAGGGGGCGGCAGGTCAGGGAAGTGTGGTCTCTTGGAGGTCCCATTAGGGGTGACTACAGTTGGGTAGGGGCTATCTGGAGGCAGAAGGGGTGAGGGGGAGAGTGAGGCTGTGGACGGGGGGTAAGATGGAGGTGCTGAGTCTGGGGGGCCTTCGTCATCGGCGGGCGGCAGGATTAGCCGCAGGCCTTTCGGGTTGCCGCTAAGAGAGCGACCTGGTCCCCTGTTGTTGTCGCCTCCCGCTCTGAGCGGATCTCCCTCATGTGGAGAGGGGAGATCCCTGCCAATGACGGAGGTCTGGTAGTCGGAGGTATGGCGCTGGTGATTGTCCAGCTCAAACAGAGGCAGGGAGGAGAGGGTCAGTGCTGATGGGCCTTTCTGGAGGACTTGGCGGTAAACATCCAGCAAAGAGTCCAACTTTGATTCAATGGAAGTTACCTTGAACAAAAAAAACAGAGAAAAGAGAATTCATTTTAATCCAGTTTGTAATTTTCACTGTATTTCACAGGAGCAGTTTATTTGACCTCTAATTTCAACCAAGTCATTTTTTTGAGTCCTCTAACCTTGATAAAACTAAAAACAGATGTCATACATACATCCAGAGTCATTGGTATATTTTAACTCCTTGCAAACACCTCCAGTTATTGGACAATACAAATCTTGCTGAAAAGTGCTGATGTAGTTCCTCACTTGTCTCTCCACTTTACACACACGGCCCAGCATGCTCATCCCCTCCAAGGAATCTCCATCTGGGTGCAGCTTGTCCCTTATTTTCTTATCCAACGGAATCTGGCCTTTTCCCAGAATCTGATCCACCCTGTTACACACAAACACACGTATTTCTGTGTTAATATGTTCAAAAATACTGATGTTGTAATGTGAGTAGGCCCCCAAGCTTCATTCCAGGTTATCCCAGAGTCAGGCAACAAACCTAAAGCAGCACTAGGATGTTTAGATTAGGGTTAGTATTACACACAACACACAATCCATGACTATATCATTGCTCTCAAATAAAAACAATTATCCACCAAATGGTGCTTTTCAAGAAAGAAAGGAGAAAAGCATTTTCAGATTGGATTCCATGCAGTATTCAGAGTTTGACTGGCTCTAATAGACATTTACACAAATACAAATCATTTTGCATCGAATATCAATCCTTAAAGAAATGGAATGGCAGAACAAAAATACCCTAAAAATGAGGCTTTCAAATATAACCCATTTAACCCAAAATATTCACAGGATAGCCTTCTCCTTGAAAACTACCAATACTTAAGTAGCAAGGCTTTAGTATTGTAACTATAAAGTCTGTGTAAGAAGGAAACCTTCCATAAAAATATTTTCGTTAATGCTGTTATGCTGTGCTGCATTCAAAATAACAGTTCTTATCTGTTTCCAACTTTTTAATGTCACTCTTTAATAATGATGAATTAGTTCAATTGATTATGTCTTAATAAATGTGTGTGTACACGTTAGTATGAATTTGCATTAACTGCAAAGTAAATGCGTGTCTGTCCTAGTTGGTAAAACATTTACAGAATGCATAAAAGTAAATGTTTCACCTCCATTTTTGTGTGTGAGTAACACCAAATCTTCTACATGACACTATAAAATGCAAACTCTAACCATCTGGAACTGACAGAAAGAAATGACCTTTCATTGCATCACTACAAGCATGTCAGATTTTGTGTTTGTTTTGCAGGGACTGCAGGGGAACTAATGGTAGAAATGGAGATAACTAACGGGGAGTCTAGTACGGGTTAAACTTGAATTAAGTGAAATTTAAGTAACCCTGAGCCAGAGAGCTTCTTCTTGTTGTTGCTGCAATAATAGTGCAGGGCAGGAGAGGACATGTTCCTGGATCGGCTACTCAGGCTGGGACCAGAGCTCGCTGCACTGGCCAGTCTGGAGATAGGAGAAACACTGGGTCAGATTCACCTCTCTCCCTCTCTCCCTCTCTCTCTCTCTCTCTCTCTCGCTCTCTCTCTCTCTCTCTCTCTCTCTCTCTCACACACACACACACACACACACACACACACACACACACACACACACACACACACATTTCAACACATTTATACACACATACACACACAAGCAGAAAGCACAGGTGGCTAGATGAAGAAATCAAGTCCAACACTAATCTACAACAAACAACATAAGTATGCAAATAAACACAGTATGAAAGTTACATTAAATGGGGTTTTCACAGGCTGATATTCATGCTGGCATTTGTTTTGTTTTTAAGTTGTTTTGTCTGTTTGTTCATTTTGAAAAAATCTTGGGAAGCAAGTTTATTGCCGTAACCCATGCTATAAGCCACTGCTGCTTTAAAAAATAATTTCTCATAACAGATCCAGATAGACAATATATACCCTGTTGGGGTAAAAAAAAATCCTTCAATTTACAACATGGCATTACCTACAGAACCACTTAGTGATTCACACAACATAACAAACCAGTGGATCACAGTCCAGATTATTTTTAAAAACTTGGTTTGAACAATGTGACATGTATTATTGTGTTAGCACAACCCCTTCTGAAACAATACATCAGCTTTACTTTCAAAAATTAAGTGATTGTTGAATTTTGTTGAAGAACTAAAAGCTTATAGAGGTGGCATTAAGCTGCTTCAAGAAACTGAAACCCGAAAAAAGCTGCTAGATCTTGAGCTATACAAAAATCTGAGAAAGCTCGCTAGCTGTGTGAGACAGCGGTCCCTGAGCTACATCACTTGGACTTTGTTGAATATGAATCAGCTCTGTATCTAAATTAAAGTGCATAAACAAAAAAAAGATTTACGACTTCCCTCGACATTTATTGGCTAAACATATGTACAGGTATGTACATTAATATAAATGTATGTACGCAGGGGCTGTTCTAATAGATGTAAGGCATGTGAATGGATGAGACTTGACCCAAGTGTGACATCATCATGGTTTAGTTATCTTAGCAAGAAAACTGGCAAGCAGAACAGGTCGGGGTGTGGTCTAACCCCAGTGAAGACTGTTTCCTCCTGGCCTGGCTGTAATATAAATGCAGGGAAGGAGAGGAAAAGGTCTTGTTGGGGCTGCTGAAGGGTCTTGGAGGGGGACCCACTACAGTGTCAAGTCTGAGAGAGAGAGGGGACACACACATGTATATATACAGACCATATATGCACATAGTTTAGGGTTAGATTGGGATAAAAGTGGGTTAATTTCATATAATGGGATACTACAAAGTGAAACGTTTGAAGCAACAATGACAGCAGCATCTCATAAGTCACAAAACATTTATAAAAAAATAACATTGAAAATATATTTTAAAAATAATAAACAATAAGTAGGAATGTATAAAGAACGATGACTTTTAGACGGGCTGATAATGTGAGATGTGTGTGTGTTTGTGTGTGTGTGTGTGTGTGTGTGTGTGTTTGTGTGTGTGTGTGTCTGACTCTGTGTCTGTGTCTGTGTGCTGACCTGGTCTGAAGGCTTTTGATGCGACAGAGCATGTCCAGGTGTCCTGCAGAGTACTGCTCTATAACGTCCTTCACATCATACGGACGCAATGTCTCCTTAAACTTCTTTTTGGCAACGTGGAACTTCATGATCCTGAACACACACACACACAGAAAGTTAAGTACATCAAGTAAAATAAAGAGACGTAGGAGATCATGTATACTGAAGTGCTGAAAAAGGATGTAATAACTATAAGAAACCAGTAGATGGTAGCAGCGACTTGTGGAACAGGAGGACCTATGTAACTTTTCACTTGTTGATCTGTTCTTGGAGTGTAATAAAGGAAACATTATTGAAAGATCAGATACCTCAGAGTGGAACTAAGGGGAAACCAAAGCTCCCTGGTTCTCTTGTCAGATCCATAACAACAAAGATGAATGACTTTGAAACTTGAGTGTACCCTTCTATCTCCTTCAATTTGGTGCACAGCAGCACTGCTGTGCGAATAATATTGATACAGGTAAGGGGAGCTATGTATTAGGTGCATTTAGATTCCCTGGTGGCTTCTGCTTTTCTCCAGTTGCCTGTTTTTCTCACTGTCTAAATGGAAACAATGGGAACAGATGACCCTCTGTAATAACAGTCCTGGCAGGGGAAGGGGGTGTACAACCCTCAACCCGACACCCTGGGAAAGCCCTGGGCTCTGGCTGCCCATGGAGAAATGCCTGCTGGGTGGGTGGGCAGGCCGGTCAGGGTTGATTGGTAGTTATAATCTGTTTTTGTGTTTGAGAGTAGAGAAAGACAGACAGGCTGGAGAAAAAGGGAGATTGACACAGTGACTTCACAAAGAAGTCTCAAACCTCGTCAACTTTGATCCTTCTCAGTGCAAATACGTAATTATGACACAATAGCAGAGCAGATGAAGTAAATACCCACTGTATTTCATTATAACTACAACTGCAACTTGTACATCTCTGATTTATTTTGTATGAATTGGCTCTCTGGTAATATCAGTACAATATGTTTATATTCGATTGATAGAAGATACGATACCATATATTGTACTATATGATACATTATGATAAAGTGCAATACAATTTGATACAGTTTGCTCAAACAAGATATGAAACAATTCAATCAGATACTGTTAACAGAGTTGTCAATCAGAACATTTCACATTACACATATTCAGTATCATGTTCAACAATGAGTCATACAAACCTTATAGCTAGTGCACATACCCTGCAGCTTCATGAATCACTATTTTACATTTTCATTGAGGAAGGCTTAATTGAGTTTTGTTTTCATTCTCTCCATCACTGCGTTCACACCCGACTCACGAGTCACTGTCAGAGCTGTTTTAGAGAACAGGAAGCTTTACTGAAAGACAATATGACTGAATAAAGCACAAGGGCTTATAAGTATTTTCATCATTGATTGATCTATTGATCATTTTGTCGATTAGTTGACTGGTCTCGAAAATGCAACACGATATGGGAAATGATCAAGGTTTCTAAAGCGCAGATTTACATCTTCATATATGTTGTTTTTTGACAACCCAAAGGAATTCAGTTCACTTTCATAGAGGAGGGAAAAACACACAAAAACATCCATATCTTAGAAGCTGAAATCAGAGAATTTGCACTTTTTGATTTAAAAAAAAAAGGCTCAAAACAATACTTGTTCATCAAAGTAGCTGGATTAGGGATGTTGGTGGGAAATTAACTTGATAGCCGACAGCTAAATGGTTAAACTGGCTATCATTGCTGCATCCGCGGTAAATATCAGTAAAGGTAAATGCTGCATATGACATTCTTGAGGATTATTGGACATAATTAATAGGTCATTAAAGTCCCAATATGTTTATGTGAAAATGTATTGTTTTTGCAAATTTTGGCAGCTATAGGACTTCTTATTAAAGACGCTATGGTCTATATGTAAAGCATCTATATGTTATATATCTCTAAGTGTCCATTTATCTCTAATGCACTGTAGTATACAGGGTAGAATAAAGAAGGGAGTTATGTGGTCAAATCTAGAATGATAAACTCAGCACAGCATTGCTTAAATTCAAGTAGCTCAATCATCTTTGAACCGGAAGTCAATCTTTTCACCAACCACCAATTTAAGTGTAAATCCTGCTTCATTGAGTGGAGAAACTGGACATTTTTATAATGAAAAAATTATGAGGAGGGTGAGAAGAAGCAGTGGAGTGAGAGAATCAGTTGGCGCCAGTTAGATAAACATTCGCTCGCAGGGTGCCGGTGCCAGTGTAAGACGACACACATTAACACACATACAAGTTCTGCTTGAAACCCCCTGCAGCCAAACCCAGCAGAGGGTTATATTGATAAGGAGAAAAAAGCATGGAGGAGAAAAGAAAAGAAACAGATTTTAAAAATGCTGTGCTTCAGGGAACCAAACACCATGAGAACCTCTGCACTCATGTGTGAAATGTATGTTTCTCCCCTCCAGAATGACTTGTATAGTGGAGGGAAGCACTACAGGGGTCTGTGTTGCTGTGTTGTGTTACCGATTCATTTCAAGACGCTGTAAGGCTGCGAGG
Organism: Labrus bergylta; assembly: GCF_963930695.1. NCBI lineage: Eukaryota > Metazoa > Chordata > Actinopteri > Labriformes > Labridae > Labrus > Labrus bergylta. Next base: position 16,347,973 of record NC_089204.1, on the reverse strand, counting down.
GAATATATAAGTAAACAGGGTTTTAAACTAAACACTAACAGGTATGAAATTCAAATTCATCACATTCTTAAATAGCCTCAATTCATTTAAACTGTACTTGGTTTTCTTGTGTAAATCAACAGTACACATAGTCCATTGACTCCTCAGACTTTAAAAATAGATCCCTCCATTAACTGGTGGTAATTTGATTTTTATTCAAGTCCTTCACACTGAATCATTCATGAACTTTCAGATCAATAGTTACAGATCATAAACAGCCTGTAAAGTAAAGCATAGGGCCAAACAATCAATAGAAAACATGAGCCGTGTTCGACCTGTTACAGAAACGTTGTCACATACAACCAACAAGCAGCCCATTGTAAAATGAGGAGGGGGTGCAGTGACATCACCAATTGACTGGAAACTCTGCATCAGTGAGCCGTCACTGGGGATTTAGAATCAATGGACTAACCTGATGAAAAAAAGGAAAGAACAAGGGAATAATTGATCTAAACAATGTGACTCCTCATTAAGATTGCCTTTACACCGTTCCATAAGTCATTAAATACATACAAACTCATAATACAGCCAATAAGATAAGCTTGAAAGCTTACATTGCACTACCGGCCAATCGGGAGAGGAGGTAGATAACATAAAGATGAATTTTTTTTGCACTCTGAAAACCACTGATGAGTGTTAATGATTTGGACCGACTGGATACCATAAAGTCAAGTTGTATCTGAATTTAGCATAACAAGACTTGACCTCTACTTTGTGCAAATGAGTACATACAACCACTTACAACCAGACTCAGGTCAAATAGTCAAATAAGGTAGTACTTATCGATTGAATCTAGATTTTGTTACATCATTTCTTGCCTCGACTGTAAGAAACCTATAGTCATGTTTTTGTCCTTTTCAATTGTAACACGAGGTAGTTTGTGACCAGGCCCACAATTTTCCTTTCCCTAGATCAGAGTTTCCCTCGGGTTTTTACCCAACGCTTGCTTGAAACTTACTGTTTCCACAAATAGTCAAAGTTAAAGGCACAGCTTAAAGTGTTCTCAAATGTGCTCATATATCTTGGAAGTTTTGATGAAACTCGTCTGTATAAATATAAGCACATCATATTAGCATACATATGGAGAGAAGGTATAACAGTTAGCCTTGCTATGTCCAAAGGTAACAAAACACACCAACCAAGACTTTCTAGTAAACAATCAATAATTCATATTATCATTATTAACAAGTTATATCCTTGTTGTTTATTCTCTTCAAATAAAAGTATAAAATAACAATAAATAGGGCTTAAGGGTTTCATTATGTCCCAGACCTTTTTCTTAGCCTGGTGCAGTAACTTCATTGATACTTGTCATGACGATGCTGAGGTTGCCAGGAAACCAGAAAATATTTCCAGGAAGTCATTGCGCTCGCGCAAGACATTGTCAGTATGCCCCAGTTTCTAGTCTTTATGCTGGCAGCACTTTCATATTTATCATAAAGACAGCAAATATTTTTTTTCCCAGAACATCAAACTCCTTTTTTTTTTTAAACACTGACACAATGAAGATAAGCCATAGCTGTGGAAAATCAGGTCTGGCTTGGTTGTGGCTGGCAGAATGCAGGCCCTCGCATGCACAAAATATACATTTTTCACAAACAAAAAGTGCAGCAGGAGCTCACCTGACAGCCCTGATGACAGACTTGAGCGGTGCAGACAGATCCTCTACTGTGACATCACAATGGCAGCCTCTCTCATCAAAGGAATCCTCTGTGGTCATGCCAGCATCCACTGAAAGAGACAGACCGCTGTTTCAATAATGAATGAGGACCCATGCTTAATAGTTTCTTGTCTCATAAAACTCTCTCCCGAAAGCGAGTTTTGATGGGAGTCGCCAAGAATGTTTCAAAGTGATACTATTTTGGCTTTTAGGAGGTGAAAATGTATGCTCGGCTTGGATTGGATCTTTAGAAATGGGCAGTAATTTGCCAGCTCAGCTGTGTGAAGTGAGAGAAGTGGGTATATATCCTTAATACTGCCAATAATAATGAGAGTGGGAGACATAGACAGACATTAAAGAGATGAAGAGAAGGAGGGAAGCAGAAGGGAAAAGATGAAAAGAGTGTGCACAATGATTTAGTGAGTAATCGAGGTGATCAAACATAGGATACTAAAAGGTGAAACAGAAATGTTACTAAAACTGTCCGCTATTGCTTTGTTTTTTTAATTATGTTTTTTTTTTTTACATATTTCCAAAGGGCAAATACAAGACAAAGTGTGCACTAAGGGCAAAAAAAAATGTCCTTCATTTTTATCTTAAAGCAAGCAACGAATCCTTTTCCCTGTGAATCCGCACAAGTCCTTATTTTTGGACACAGGTTCAATACAAGAGGATCTTATGGAAAAGAAGCGTAGACCAACAGGGACAAACAACTACAAAAGAGCAAAAAACAAAAGAAAAACCAAGGACACCAGCTAAAAGGTTGAGAGACACTTTACAATCTCAGTTATGTACAATAAGTAGCAATATACACTCATCGAGCCTATATGTTCTCAAGTGCGTGAGCAATCCAAGTTTGTCTTAACCAAAAGGGGTTGCAGGAATACATGATCTCTGTTACTGGACTTATAGTGCAATCCCTCAATATGGAGTACACTCCCAAGATCTGTAAGGCAGAATAGAGGGCTTGTCTTTGACGTCCACCGCAAAAAGGATAATGCAGCTATTTCACTTGTTAATGTAGCATATAGGTTTCTATTAAATGTGATGAAAAAATGCAGATCTGGTGTATCTGGAATTCTCAGAGAAGATATACAGAAAGTTTAGAGAGTTCAATAAAACATGTTGGTACAGGTTTGATCCCATAAAGAAACACTGCACACTTGTGATACTTGCAGTCCATTCTCCAAAATATATCATAATTAAGAGTAGTAATAAAAAATGCGAATAACAAGTGGCTTCAGTTTATCCTAGTACAATATAATAAGAAACTTTCTTTAAAACAGTCTCATCCAATCAACAATACAATGGAGTATAATGATCCAAAAATTAAATAAAAAAGAAAAGGAATTTCTTCTTTCAATTCAAGGTTTATTGTTACACCAGCTGTCAACTGCAATGGAATTGCAAGAGCAGGAATTCATGAGGCTAGATACAGTAACAGTTTCTAGAGTTGATAGAGGCCATACAACCTTTTATATTCATCAGCTAAAAGTGTCCCTGGAACTCTTTGGTTAGTTTGGATTTGAGATTTCTATCTCCTGTTTAGTCCTGTTAAGTGGTCTATAGTTGGAGGGGCTCCACTGGAAAATGTTTCCTTATATGTAACTTTGTACTTGTACTACCCCACACTAATCAGGATTACCAAGATTTACATGACAATGTGACAGTAGTTGTTGGGTTGTTTCCTAATGTTCCCAGATCAATGTCACTGAAAAATTAGATCAAACCACATGAACACAGTCATTCTGATACTTTCTCTGATAATGCATATTCAGCACTGGACATTAGAGTGACAGAGAAACAGTAAATATTTGAAACCAAGTTTCCTGTGCCTTCAATCCCTTCATAAACAAAGATTTTTGCAGCTTTCGTAGCAAAATTATTGTTGTTGTGGTTTGGTTGGTGGTCGTCTGGCTTTTGTTGCGTTTAGCAGTGTAATTGTCTTGTACACAGATTCTGGGATCGTAAGATCTGAGTGTAAATGTTATCTTAATAACTCGTCCTCAAAATTGACAGACAAATATGTTTTATTCTGTTTGAAAATCCACAGCAACTGACACATATATACCCTGTATCATCTTTTTCCAGTTCTATTCTTAATCAGTTGAACCTTCAAACTAAAAATTCTGTTTATAAGGAAAAGTTGTTTACCCTTTTTTTCACACATTTCTTTATGAACCATATCAAAAACAATTCCTCCAAACTCAGTCTGATATATTTACATATCAAAACTTTGGAAACTTGGGCTCTTCATTTGAATAGAAACTGGCTTATGTGGATTGGAGGAGCTTTAAAATATTGGCACACTTGGGGTTCAATGAGGTTTAAGAGATTAAATAAGGTTGTTTTTCAAATAATGTTTAAATTGTTATACGTGCATAAAAGGGCAAATGTTAGATTTTGTTTTTTTAGTCCTATGACTCACCATCTGGAACAGCAGTGCGAGACTGGCTCTTCAGCCTAAGCGATGGCCTAAATCGGGTCCGATCATTGAAGCTCCAGCTCTTCTGCACTTTGGCCGGGCTGCCACCCATCAGTTCGGCACTGCCCCCCACCTCGTTGCCGGGGGAACAGCGTTGGCGGTCATTGATGGAAGTCTGTCTGCTCTTCATGCTCTGACCACGAGGACTAGCCATCCGTACTCGCTCCTTAAAACTTAACTTCTGACTGGAGGGATGGGGAGGAAGAGGGGGGGAAAGTGAGTTGATAGAAAGACACAAAGATATAGAGGGGGGGGGGGGGGGGGGGAGATTCTGTCAACACCTATTTCCCCTCAGAGAGTGAGAAGAGTTCAGAGCGCAGACACAGGGCAGCGTTCCGTCTTTTCCTTCAGCCCAAACATAATCCATCCAGCTGACATGCCCAAAACATCAGAACACAGCCAGACTGCCTGCCAAGCCACCAAAACAAACCCACAGTGGTTGATCCTGATGCGCTTCAATCCTCATAATACAATCTGACAATATATTAATGTTTTTGTTCCTAAAAAAAACAGATATTTTTAAGGTGATGTTCAACAAGGCAACCAACGTGCATCATCATCTCATTCACTTTTACGACAACATTAAACAAATGAGACCATTATCGAAAGAGGACTCTGACAGCCTTAACATGGTGTTCTATTGTTGGATCACGTTTTGGGAAACAAAAGACATTTAGTTAATTTATCTAATTAAAAACTAAAGCTAAAGAGTTCATCAGAAAATAAGATTTGTTTTTATCTCAAGTGTTTAGTTGGGAAACATAATTGTATTCAACTTATATGGTAGCCATTTTCATTTGACATCAAACTCAGATGGGAAAGTTCAAATTGTGGAAAGACATTAGGCCGTATTTGAAGGTAAAACATCACATCATCACAGCTAACATCAGACAACAGCAAATGTCAGCATTCAACCACAACCTAGCTAACATTCCTGCTAGCTTAAATGAGCTGTTAGCTAGAAAAATTTTGCGCCTTTCCTGTTTTATGCTCACATATAACACAAACAGGACTTGATTTTAACATAGCTGGTTCTTAGCTAACTTTAATATTTGCTAAGACCTGGCTGAGTGCTAAAATAAGCTATTTAAAGTAGCTTATGGTATATCAAATAGGCTATGTTGTTTAACCTCAATTAAAGCCCAATGTCATTCTGGGTTTTTAATCTTCATTTTTTCATGAAAGATAATTCTGATAGCGCTGAAATGATAAGGATTTCTTATTCACTTAGTAACTTAAAACCTGAAACACAGCACATCATTTAACAAAGTTTTTGAGCTTCCCACCCTGAGCATATAGAGTGAGGAAAATGGCCGCCATGTGAGTAATCCGTTGATATTAATGCTTAAAATCCAACGTATAGTAACCTACCTATGCAATAATTTAAAAAAAATATTTTTTATCAATCATTATTTTCCTTCAACAGTGCGCTTATGGAAGTTTGAACAACATCAGCCCATTCAAATTCATTCAACAGTCATTGACATTGATGTTCAGATCTCCTAAGGGGTTGGTAGACTGAGGCTGCAGAAAGTTCTAAGTCAATGACACTTACTGCATGATGTTGCACAGGCAAATAGACCAGCATGCAGTGCAGTGGACAAATGGGAGAGCAATGCAGGGTTCAAATGGTTTCCATGCTATACTGTCCAGAGGTTCTCTCCTTCATTATCTTATATCTATAATCAGTTTTTTGTTTGTTTGCAGTTCCAAAGCGTAAGAGACATGTTGACCTGTACAATATTTTCCTTACTTTCCCAGATTTGTGCAGGAACACTTCACAGTATGTAATACATACTCACAATCTCACAGTTGTTAAAACTATTGTAAAAACGTGTTAACCCCCCCCCCCCCCCGCCCTCATACTCATGTACCCTTTTATCTTCCTGCTTATACTTAAAAAACATGAAGTTCTGTCTAAAATCCAGGACACAACACAGAGCTTAATTGATCTTAAAAAATACAGATACATGAACTCTGATGGCTAAAATGCAGCATGCAGTAAAACAAGGAACAGTTAATCCTTGATCCTGTCTGCTGTGATATGCTGTGATAATTTATGGTATATTGGGTCCAGCTCCATGAATTCTGTATGTTCCTTTTTGGATAATTGTCAGGGGAACATTTTCATTTGCACAACTTAAAGGAATTAAAGTATTTAAAGGATCGCAATTTCAAAAATCAGAGTAACTTCCGTATGTTACTTATGTAACATAACGTTTGGCTTGCATTTGACAGGCAACAGGCAAAACAATCTGTTTTGATATTAAAGAGGGAAGAGGATACGAAGAAAGTGGTTCTCTTTGCTCTCCTCCATGCTGTTAGTCAGTCATTCGCACAGGTTTTTTGGGGCTAAAGGCAGGTCAGGGCAGAGAGGATGCAATACAGCAGGTACCTCCTATATTTCCGAGTATACCTTCTGAAGAACCTCCCATTTCTTAGACCCTTACTAGGGCAAAGGAGGGAGAGACGGATGGAGGAGGGAATGAAGACACAAAGAAGGAATGAGATTAAAGAGGAAGGAGAAGAGAAATTTCTCTGCTGTCAATATTGACGTAGAGCAAACACACAGAGTGGACAGTGGACATATACCAGAGGAGGTGAATGAGTGAAGAGGGCTGGATGGAAGGTAAACACACCTGAACTCAGTTTTCACAACATATTTGATCAAAATCTCACCAGATGCTTCAACCATAAACTTCATTTTTCTGCTTACATTCTTTTGCATATGGTTTGGTTGTTGAAATCACATACTAAAGCTTCAAATAAAACCAACAAAGCACCAAAAATAATATCATCCTTTCTTGTGTGTCTCTTTAACATTGTGGCAACAGTGATCTATTGAAAAACAGAAAAAGCATGCTGTTTGCACATTTCATGTGATCTACAGTATTGTTGAAATTAGATTTGGGGTGTTCCTTTAAATAGACTATTGATTTTCCAATAAGGAAGAATTGAAGGTTCGAACACACAATTAATGATTATAGCAAATATTCAGGTTAAAAGTTGTTAGAATAAACTTATTTTAGTGATGTCTTTTCCCTTTTTTTCCCATATCAATTGAATTTGGCTTAACCAGGATATACAAAAACACTCATAGAAACACAGGCAAAAACCTGCCTACACATATAAAATCCAATTAAAGCTCCTATTATCCTTTATTTCATGTTGCCTCTTACTGCCAACATCCAGCACACTTACACTCAGCATGTTGTCCGCTGGAGCACTTTTGTGGTGCGCCTAATGTTTTACAACTGCTGGTGTTTACAAGTCTGCTTAAATGAAAACCACCAGCTGTTTACCATTGCACCTACCGCCGCCACGCAGCCGACAGTCTGTGAAACCACTAAAAACACACGGAGCAGTGTCATTAAAGTGTACATAATTATGATTTCACAAGTGTAAATTGGACTTTTACAACAATTGTTTCTAAGAAAGGAAAGCGCAATGAAACACAAGCCTTTAAAAAGAGAAAAAGAATTCTTCGGGGATGTGTGTTGTTGTGGATGCAACATAGCCTGATAAAATGCTGTTCATTTAAGGATGAGAGGCACTTTTGTTAGTGTGCCTGACTCAGTGTATAAACTTTTCCTTGTTGTTGTGTGTGTGTCTGTGTCTAAGAAGCTGCTGCCTCAATATATGGCCCCTGAATGTTTCCAAAGACGTTCCGAACTGTAAAAACTATACTAGCATAATTAAACTCACAAATCTCTCTCTGTCTTCTTCCCCCTATCTTTCCTCCCCTTCCCTCCCCCGCTCAGTCCTCCCCCCTTTTCAACTTTGCTCTGTCTCCCCTAGACTTGTGTTTGATGAGTTATATAAATACCATCCCAATGGAAAAAGTGCGTCATGGTACAGACATGGTACAGACTCCTGTCTTTGAAGGCGTGTATGCACACACACCCCCACACACACACTAAACAAAGAAAAAGAAGCCCATCAGCCTTCCCAGCATCAGCGTCAAGTGCAGAGAAAGTAGTTAAAGGAGAGGTCAGAAAAGGCAGTTGGAATAAAGAAAAAGTTGCAAAAGTGAGGCAGAAATATAAAATAAGAAAAGAAGAGGAAAACATGTTTGCCTTCAGACGAAGTCATTTGAAGGTAACTGTTTTATTTCTTATTTCCTTTCCATGGCAACAAAACAAAAATGACTACCTTGAGACACCTTGAGTCTGAATATATTAGATAAACATGTTTACCAGTAGAGTGACTGGAACAAGCAGTAGCTGACATCTCTCATTTCCTTTCATTAGGATAAATCAACCTTGTTATTGCACATGCTAATTATCCCTTTACTTTGAATGTCAAAGCACTGCAGTAAACCTTCTCTCAGCGTCAATATTTCAAACATTCTCTTTTTCTTTCACCTTCACTTATTATTTTTTAGAAGACATGAAGCAAAGGGCCGAGGCCGTATTTGGATCCGAGGCCCCTTTCTCCCATACTTTTGATCAATAAAAGTCTAAACAATGCCACAACTTCTGGAAATTTCTCAATCAAATACCTCCAACGATTAACCTTAAAATGTATTCTAAAAGGTTCAGTCATTCTCTGGTTAAGTCAATCAATTAATCCCAATTTACCATCTGACCCAGTCTTCAACCCTTTGATATCAATTTGCATATCAATTGATTCAGAAATGTCAACAACTACATAAATAAATGAACAAACACAAAAATAAAAAAAATACATGTGTTATTAAACTTTTCAATCTATGTTTAAAGTACACAAGAGCAGATGGCAAAAGATTCACATTTTTTTTTATCATCAGGGCAGGGTACATTGTGTGTTTGTGTTTTTAGTGTCGTACAAACCTGTAAGTAGTCTCTCCCTGTTCTTTCCTTCAAGTGTTAGTGGGATAAAGATGAGACAAAGGGAGAGAAATCAGTATGCTGGCAGATGATTTCTTCCAGCAGAGAAATAGCATTTTATAGATGATTCCTCTAATGGGTATGGACGGCATCAGAGGGAAACTACAAAAAAAAAAAGAATTCATCGTTTTTCAAGCACATGCAAGCCATGGTCATGCAATGTAAAGGTTTAGCATGAAGCAGAATGAAAGGAATGGAGATCAGTAAGGTAAAGATCTAACGGTGATATGTGCATTGATATGTGTGTGTGTGTGTGTGTGTGTGTGTGTGTGTGTGTGTGTGTGTGTGTGAAGTGTATTAAAGTACGAGTGGTGGTACCCACATGTGGATTTTCTAGAGCAACATGTATAGCATTGTCAAGATAATAATGTGCTATGTCATTTTACTTTGAGACTTTAAGTCAGTGTATATGTTATTAATAAAAAGAAACTAACCAGCATGTGTGCAATTTCAAAAATGTTATTACATTTAGAAATCACCTTCAAAAAATCGATCATGATACCTGAGTTACTCCCTATGTACCTTTAGCCAGTCATTTAGCTTGTCCATGTCTGTAAAGGTGTTAAAGGTCATGCAAGCCAGGCAAACCATCCCTGAAAGAAAGGGTTAATCCACGTTTTTAGCTAGCTGTTACAATGGTGCATTAGCAATGAGGGATTCAACAGGGAAAGGAAGTGTTACAGTTAGACGGATGAAGACAAGCAGGAATGAGGAGACGCAGCAGCCGCCATGTTTCCAAGTCAGTAAGTTGTTACCTACTTTGCGGGGCTGCAGGTATGCAACGCCTTCAAATGAGGCTTCCAGGTAGCAATGGAAACCGAGTTCTCATCAGCAGTATAACTACGCCAGACACACTACGTGCAGAGTTGACAGGGATAAATAAAATAATGGTAAATGAAACAATTAAAGAGGTATAGTGTGGGAGGAAAAAGAAAGGGGGTGAGGGAGGAACGTACAGGTTAAGAGTAGGAAGTGAGAGAAGGAAAGTGAGAAGGGGAAAAAAGAAACCGCTGATTAGTTTTTTTGGGGGGGGGGTAACGTGGATGCATTGTGGTCTGAGGGAGGTGGGGATGAAGGTGGAGGTGGTGGTGGAGGTGAAGGTGGTGGGTATACATGCCTGAGGGGGGAGAGGGCACTTTGGTAGTGGTGCCAGGTGGCTCTGAGGTACGGACGAGCACCTTCAGTGGAGTACAGACGCCAAGCTGCCTGGGGTGGGGGGGGGAGGGAGCAGAGATGGACAGGACACACACATCCACATTTAAACACACACACGCACACACACACACGCACACACACACACATATAGGACACAGAAGGGCAATGACACAAATATGATAAGGAAAAAGGTAATGAAGTATATGTAAACATGACACATTCACAGGGCATGTCATGTAACCAGCAGGTGGCCATATTGGAGGTTCTGAACAAGGCTAACAATCAGCTTTGTTTATGTGACATAACAGATTGGGAAGGGGCTGTGAATTGGTCATGAGAGACCACCTTTAGAAATCTGACATTGTATCCACAGTCAGCATTATTATTATTATTTTTTTTTTTTCTTCACTATGACAATAATCTCTTCAAAAATTAGCATTAACAATTAGCAGTGCCTTTAGCAGACCAACATTAGCTGTGGAGGTTTCAAGTCAAAAAAGAGAGGTAGTTTGGGAAGGTTTTGATAAAGATGGAATCCTGCAGATAATATGGTCAGATGAGGAAAAAGCCTACAATGCAGTGACTAACATCTGATTTGGATTTTATGTTTAAAGGCCTCCTTCCATTATTGGACTAGAATGCAATAGGAAGCAACTTTGTGTTGTACCAGTTGTTCCAAAAGAAACAGCTAATGGCACAATAATCATTTTTGCAGTATTTTACTTCATTTTTCCTTTATTATATTTTGGATACTAAAACAGAATTCACTTGGAGCTGACTGAACCTCCTCTATGGCGCCAGGTGCTGTTACAAGATTTGTGACACCACTGGAAAGCCTCCACATAAACACTTTCTACACAGAAAGGATGGAAAATTAACACCGGCCATCAGCCAAATGCTGGTCAAAGTTGGCTGTAGGTAGCTATGCTGCTCTTGGGACCACTTTATAGTCATTTGGAAATTCAATCTAGTCCTAAAAATACAGTTGGTAGGAGAGAAAGTTATTGCAGCAGGTGAAATTAAGCATTGACCAGCTGCTGAGGCTTGAAGACAGCGGTAATTTCCTGCCCTGCATGCTGACAGAGACACAAAACACACACATACAACACACGCACACGCACGCACACACAAGCAGTGGTTGAAAGCAGGGGAGTGCTGTGTGAGATGGGGGAGTGAAGTGAACAGACAGTAATGACATCCATATATTTAACACAGCAAATCTGCTTCCAAGTTTCCTTTCACCTGTTGAGGAAAATGTTTTGGGTTTGGCAGACAACAGACAGAGACCAGGTGTTTCTCACAAAGCCAATAAAGGAAAACAAGATCAACACATGTGGAATTAACAGCCCCATGTCTGGGTTATTCAGGATCAATTGGTTGATAATGGGTTTTTGTCAGGTATCTAGCGTCATCCGCTAAAACTAATATGTATAAAAAAAAAATCATGTTTAGATGAAATTTATTATAAGTAGATCAATATGTAGCAGACAAACAACACAGAAAACAGATATTAATACAGGAGACAAGCGGGACAAGAGGACTCCAATGGCAACATATAAAAGTATGTTTTGAGGCGGGACTTAAAAGTGGGGGCAGACCTGATGGAGAGGGGGGTGGATGTTGTTCCACTTAAGGGCCTTGACAACTAAAGCACAGTCTCCTTTAAGTTTAAGACTTGAGGGACGGACTTCCAGAAGGCACATGTCAGATGATCTTAGCATTATGAGCCAGTTGCATGTAAGTAAATTAGCAGTGTATTATCATAGTGAGCACAAGGCTCAGATTTTAGAGATCCTGACTATCCTTAAGTACCAAAAATAGCACCATAGCAGCTGTTTTGTTTTGTGGTTGATTTTCAAGATGTTTGTAAAGATAGAGAAAAGTAGACAACAGAACGGCATACACACAAAATAAAACCAGACACTCTTATGAGAAACAAATAGGTGCATGAATGCAATAATTTAGGAAACACACACGCACACAACCAATTGCCACCTGTGGGTATACACACAAACAAAAACTCTCCGGCAGATATGTATGGGTCATTAGAAAGTAATGCAGCTGGCCTTGTCTATTACAATGAGTGACGGTTTGGAGGAGTGTCTGCCCAGGGGACGGTCACCATAGAAACGGTTCACAAATCCCCAGCAGTATGTCTGTGTGTGTGTGTGTGTCGCTGTTAAAGCGAAGAGACGACAGCCGGCCTCATACACACACAGTAAGTCATCATCAGCAACACACCCTGACAGCCCAGAGAAGGGCAAAACACACACACACTCATATTAAATACTTAATGAAACACCTTCACTTGCATAGGAGGGGAGATGATTAAATCAGGCATACACACCAAAATATGTTACAAACACATTGATCAAAGGGTAAGGAGCACACACACACACACGCTAGCGCACACACACGCACACACACGCACACACACGCACACACACACACACACGCTTTTATTCAGACTGAAACAGACAGTGACAGTCTTATATGCGGTCGAAACAAGCAAAAGGAAAGGATGTTTTATGCATTCACACTGGTCATCTGTTGTTGCTGCTGCTGTAAAAATAAATAGAAGAGAAGTGTGTGTGTTTGTGTGAGGTGTGTGTGTGTGTGTGTGTGTGTGTGTGTGTGTGTGTGTGTGTGTGTGTGTGTGTGTGTACCTGGATGAGGCTGGCAGCTGGATTCCTCCTCTTTTCAAAGTGCTTCTGTCGATGCTGCTCCTGCACCTTCAGGGCAAAACCTGACCCAAGGATGCCCTACAGGCAGAAAAACAAACTCTTGAGGTTTTAACTTGCTGCATCACAACACCGTTGCTTTTCCTGTTAGCTTTGGCTGAATGGAGCTGTGATTAAATTATTTTGTAAAATAATGCGTGTCCGTGTGTGACTCACAGCTGGTAGTGCGAAGAAGGAGATCCCCAGCAGAGCAAAACCAGCCGATAATAATCTCCCAGTCCACGTCTGTGGAGTTTTATCCCCATAGCCAATGGTGGTGAGAGTTATCTGTGGGGTCAGAGGTCAAATCTGCCAATCAGGATAGTGTAGGAAATTATGGTTTGTATGTACCAACGTCGATCATTTTATTCTGCATGATCACTGACAGCTATAGAATCTCATAACTATACATTTTACATCATGTTTTTACAAAACTAGGGTTCAGAACCCTCATAGAAGGTGGACAATATGAATGCACCGCTACTCTGTATAGGCACTAGTAGACGCGGACAGGAGTATTTGGGTCAAATTACACTTCTAGTCACTACATAGTGATGCAGTCAAATAAAAAAAAAGGGGTTTTCTTTCAAGTATGTTCCACAAGCTGGTTAATAATCTTATATTATGACATTGTGAAAAACCTGTTTCACGCATGCACTACTGAAAATTTCTAGGGTGGGGAGGGAGGATTGGGGTATTCACAGTGTCAACAAAAGAGTGGAAAAGAACATACTAGCAAGCAGAAAAGGGTGTGAAGCATGTAGCCCACTCCCAAACTTTAAGGACATTGTTAGGAGTGCAGTGCATGAATTTAAGGGGCTAAATTACAGTAGCTGTCCAACAAACTGACCCTTAAGAGCAGAAGAAATAAGTCATAGTTAGCCTCTTAGTTAGTAACATAGCATAGCATAACATTGTTAGTAGTTATTTACATAAAATATATATTAAGACTTGAAATGCTTTAAGTGTTTTATATTACTTTACAGATTTTACAGATTTTACGCAAGCAAAACTGGGTAACTAGCTTAGTGACCTTAATAAATTCATGACCACAATGCATTAGTAGGCTGTAGGGCTGGTGATATTTCGGTTTGTGTTCAACACCTGCAGTTTTTGTGTTGACTCATACATCTTTAAAGTTTACGTAACGTAACTGAACCTTTGCACTCAAATTATTTAACAGCTTTTAGTGAAGAGCAGAAAGACAGATTCTTCCATGTGGGAACAGAGAGCGTCTGAGTGTCCTTTCCAAGAAAGCCAAAACAGGTCGGTCTCACCTGGCAGCAGGAGAAAATGAATCTATTGATCTGACCATTTCTTGAGGCCGTGTTGTCTGTTCTCCACACTCTCCTGGTGTAATGGGTTTTAGATGGAGGAGGAAACAGTGCAGTACAGCCAGCCAAGTGTGACTTTTAAGGCCAGTGCTGTTGGTTTTCGTATTGCTCTTGTCATTAAGGTCACCCAGCCCGGCAAATGGATATATATCACTGCTGTTCAATAAAACCAGGATGACTTAAAAGTTTTCTGACTTTCTGTGATTTTGCCAAGAATTATGGGAAGCAAAAGGGCTATATTAAATAGGGCACTTCTATATCCTTCTCCTTATGACTTACACACTGTGTTATGGCATGTGTGCTTACCGTGCCCCACCACAGAGCGTCAGCATAGGTGGCAAACTCCTTGTTGAATTCTTTCTCCACCAGATAGACCAGAAAGGAGGAGAAGATTAGCACCAGGAACCCGATGTACCAGGCCGTCACCAGCTCCTACAAGACACACGGGCACAATCAGGATTAGAGTTGAAACAGATGATAGCTGCAGGTGAAGCATCTCCATGCAAAATACATTATCTATATAAACAGGTACAACATCAACATGATAGGAGTTATATTAGGATAGAACAGACATTTTGAGTAATATAAGATAAGATCTAATAAAACATCATTTTTCCCACATCATGGAAATGTTTCTGTGCTTCATTGTCAGCTGATTGGCGATCGAAGTGAAATAACACAATGCCACTGACATCGTTTCAGTTTATAGCCAAACCATTGAAGGTCGAAGGTTGTAATAATGAGAACTGATCCGATTGATTCAGACTGCATGGAAAATTATAGGAGGTAAACACCACACATCCCTGCAGACGGTTTTTTTAACTGGCTACTCTAAGCTAATAAGCTAATAAGATTGTCAGTGACTCCTCCTATGTTGTCAGTGACTCCTCCTATGTCCAGAGTACGCGCTGCTGCCCTCCGGTAAGAGTTTCAGAGTTCCCCGTTGTAGACTGAACAGGTTTAAAAATTCATTTATCCCTGTTTCTATAAAACTGTTAAATATTAGCAAATAAGACTGATTATACTGGTATTGTCTTTGCGTGTTTGCACTGGTATTTTAAGAAGAACCCGATGTATTTATGTATTTAGATACTTAATTAATGTTCATCTTGTTATGCAATGTTTATCGTTGTGTGTTCGATGTGAATGATGATGTTGATTGTTGTCTTTTTTATGGCTGCAGCATGGGTGAAGAGCCCAAGATAAATGTTTCACTTTGTGAGACAATAAAGTTAATCTTGAATCTTGAGACACAGTTCAAAATTGTCCTACCTTACTGTGTGCATAAACTACAGATCCCAGCAGCTTCCAGGTCCCTCCCCTGCGGTCCATACGCACCATACGCAGGATCTGAAGGAAACGAAGGCTACGCAGCGCAGACGTGGCGAAGATGTTACCCTGACTACCGGCTGAAACCACAGCAACCGAGGCGATGAGCACAATGATGTCTGGGGAGTAGAAGAGAGGAAATTAAAGGTCACAGGTTCCACAATAAAAAAGAAAAAAAAAAGAAAACAGGAGCTGGGTTTGACTCACCCACTTTCTTAACATATCCACGCACTCATCCATCACCTTTACAACAACTATTGATTCACTGCAAGCCGTTTGTTTCTGTTTCTATCTCTATTACTCTTCTTCCGTCACTCTGTCTACAATCTTTAACTACCACACTTGTTCATCTCTTATTTCCCAGCAGGCTGTCTGGAGAACTACTTTTCTCCAGAAGGATGTCTTTTGATACCAGATACTGTACATTAAGCAGAGACTGGAGGGACATTTTAAGATCAGTGCACTTCCAAAGAAATAAATACAACCTGATGATCATGTCTTTAAATGTTTGAAGATGCAGAACAGCACTTCACTCAGGTTAGAGTCTTTGGAAAGAATGTTTTCTATGATAGAGATCCCTTTAAAAATACAATATATATTTTGGCCAAGACAGCTGATTACAATGAGTAAAACTCTTACTGTAGTATGGTAATGTGTGCCGGTCTTTGTGAGACTTTTTTTCTGTACTTGTCTAACACACGGAGACATACCTATGACACAGAACGGCTTCCTGGCAAAGCGGAGGCGTCCCTGCCAGCCTCGGTAGCGGCAGCAGCAGCCAGCGCTCCATATCCTGATGATGTACTCCAGACCAAACACAACGATCATCACAAACTCCTGAAAGAGACACGTGCACACAAACACACACACACAAAGATACACCAAAGACAAAAACACATAAGCACACATGCTGAAACCTTCAAATCCAGTTTATTAGTGCTGTACAGTACACCTGCTCTGACTGATGGCTTTCTGCTTAATTACATCTGAGGCACAGGCGCTTCACTTAAATTACATTTTAACAGCGTGACTTTGATCGTGTGTCTCAAGGGACCGATTATTAAAGTTCATTAAGGTGCTGAGAATGCACAATCAGGGTTTGTAATGCAGGCATGAGCATCCCACAGACTCACACACACACACAACTACACACACACACACGCTCAATAATGTTAATTTAACCATGTGACATTCCTAATTCATCAGAGTAGAATGAGATGCACTCAGTCAGTAAGCTCTCCCTGGTGCTTGCTAATCAAATACATTAACTCGTGCATATGAATGTGTGTTACCAGGATGAGCAGGCA
Organism: Labrus bergylta; assembly: GCF_963930695.1. Lineage (NCBI taxonomy): Eukaryota > Metazoa > Chordata > Actinopteri > Labriformes > Labridae > Labrus > Labrus bergylta. The sequence continues at coordinate 16,331,076 of NC_089204.1, read as the reverse complement.
GTGAGAGGAGAACTCCTGGTGAGCTGGGATGGTGGAATACACAGAGAGAACCAGACATCCAAACACCAGGATGAACCTGTGGAGACAAAGCATGCAACACACAAATCAGTTTGCATCATACATAAAAATGTAATGACTAAATCACAACATGGTTTTTAACCATTTGCTCAGTTTATTTGAACCTAAGCCTCACACTGATGGGCTTATGTCTCCTCTGCCGTTCAGAGCAGTTGAAGGACCACAAGATTACCAGTTACAGTGAGGAGACAGCCGCCTCACCTTCGGTTTATAGTGAGGGGTAACAGATATAACACTAGCTTAAAAAGCAGTCGACACAATGCTGCAGACTGTGATCATGTGTGACTGTGTGTATGCTCCAGGTATTCATCAACAGCTTCACATTTTCAGTTGCAATCCTTTGTGGTGGTAATATGAGAGAGTCTTGCTGCATTGATTTGAACTGCTAATTACAGTCAGGTTTTAGCTGTACCATAATGTCTCAGCATACACTGACTGATTGTCTCGCTAACTCTTCGGAAGCAACCTCAACTTGTTGTCTTGAACTGACTGGTTCATTCTCTCTCTCCCCAACAGAAACAGACATTCACCTGAACTACAACTGTCTCTGATACAGTTTTAGATTTGGGTTTTCTGTTGAGTCGGCTATCGCTGCTGGTAGTTTAATGTGTGGAAACTCAACAATCAACTTAAAGTAAAAGTTTGCACAGCCAAAATAGGTGAAGCAAAAGAGATGAGGAGGCAAAACACGTTCACACATTTTCACCTTAAAGCCAAAATCACTCTTTTAACCTTTAATGATTTCTGTGAATGATATTTTCTCTACCTGTGAAAGCCAAGCTAAAGTGCTTTATGCCTTGTCATCTTTCAAAGTATAAAGTTCGAGTCGTATCAATGCAGGGGTTTTTTTCGATACCAATTATTAACAATTGAGTTAAATGGAACCTCTACAGACTCCACTGTATCAGTGAGGACATTTTAAATGTTTTATCTCAAGTCCTAAAAACATCAGACACAAACTGTCATTATTCGACACCCACTGATGTGAGACAATGTCATTTTTTTTTTGCAATTTATGCTTCTTTTCACTGCATATGTCAAAGCTCCAGTAGGATCAAAGTGATAGTCTGGAGCTGTGAGAACATTAATAGACTTAAATCTACATAAACATGAACTTTATCAGCTTTTATTTTGATGTTTCAACCAGAGCCTTCCTCATTGCCTCACTGTGCCAAAGTAGCTTTCATCTGCTGCCTGCGGGGAAACCACTCAGGCCTTTGTTAGTCATATGATAACTTGGTTAATGAGCAAGAAAAAATAAAATTCATGCTGCAGCTTCAAGGCAACATATGAACTGACTAGAAGCCTCTTGCATGCTGTTCCTCTGTGTTGTTTTGTCAAGAAGCCATCTGTCTTTCTAATACACACTGTCTCCTTATCCCTACAGATCTTTGAATGTGTTTGTGTCTATTCCAGGCTCTCTGTTTTGCCTCTTCTTTAATCTCTTATGCTCTTTGCTTTTCCACTCGACCTTCCGTCTTCCTCGGCTCCCTTCTCCATCTCACATCTCTCTGCCTCGGTTTGCCCTTCTCTCTCACTGAATGTCTGAACAAGCCATTTTTCTTTTCCCTCTCTCCTGTATATGTATATAGAGGGTATGTGCAGGTGGGAATGATGGCTCCTGACAACCAAACCACGTATAAATCTGATACTGGATATCTGTTAAAGAATCTTTACTGTGAAACACAGTTTGTGTGTTGGCTTCTTTTTCTACCACACACTTTACTGAGTAGTTACTGATATAAAATGTAACCTGAAATGTTAATAATTCACACATATCTAGTTATCGACTGCTGTATTAAGGTCCAGCTCAACTGTTCATGCAGTTATTCTTGATGTTTATTTTTAAAGAAAGGTCTGTTCAAGCTCTTCCACTCAAGTCAATATAACCCCACTGGTCTATATTTAATATTTTATCAAACCTCCAGATCTTTTAGCATGATCTATACTTAAGCATGAAAATGGAGAAGACTGTATATGCAGGTATAGAAAATCGAAACGCCATGAGTGCAACTGAATAAAACAAGACCGCCATGAGAGCGTCAAAGAGCCTTCATCAACTTAACAACAGTTTGCTTGAGTCACTGTAGAGTTGTGTGTCTCTCAGTCTGATCGCTGAGAATATCGACAGGTTTTTTTTTTTTGCCCTCCAGGTAAAAAGAACATTTCACCCTAACAAAAAAAGCTTTTAAACACTTTATTGGCAAAATGCAATAAAACACTCAATTGTCTGTTCTTCTTTTGTTCCGTTAAAGTCAGCAGTTAAAGCAACAAATGAAATTTTAGCGTCAATGCTGGTTAAGAAAACTTAATTGGCAACGGAAATTGCATGAGATATTAATTTGGGAGGAAAATTCATTTCCATGAACTTTTCACCCTTAAAATAAAAGTAGTATTACAAAAAGCTCACGGATGATTTTGCACAAATTAAATTATTTTGTATGAACAATTGTGAAATTCTTCATCAATTTATAATATCTACAAAAAGCTTTCAGCTCAAGGTCTGAGCTTTAAGAAAAAGATGTTCATGTTTCTGTTTCCTTTACGCCCTCTACTCACTCAGCAGAACTTTACGGCCTTGAGTGAATGAATAAAAAGATTTAAGAATCAAAAATAATTGAATACCTAAATATGAAAAGAAAATAAGGCCGCCCCGAGTGTTTGAGGAGATTGTGACATTCCTATAATCAAATGAAATGAATAAACAATTTTATAACTTTTTTTTTAAATTAAATTAAATTGAACAGTTAAGATTTGATTGAAGCGCTTTGAGCTCTCATTTCTTATCTTTGTAGGTCAAAGACATCTGTCTACAGGGGTGGAGGTTTTGATTCAACACTAGATTGGGGTCTGTCACCCAGGAAAAGTTCAGTGTCATTTAATCAACCTTTATTTATTCCCAAGAAATCATTGAGGGCAAGCCCTCATTTACACTGATGTCCAGAGTACAACTAAAACGAATAGATGACAAAAACAACGAAGGCATCAAACATAGATTATAAGATCAGAAGAATAAGACAGCAGAGCAGGCAACTACAGCTTAAACATTTACACTCCTAAGCACAGTGATTTGTAATCGTCATTATTTCCTGTATTCTGGTTGTTGTTTTTTTTATGCACTGATTTTGGGGAAATGCATTTATGTTTGTAAAATGTTTGTGAAAACACATTAGCGATTTCATTATTACAATAAAAAAGTTCCTCTGGTTAGATCTCAGATGCCATTATTTATGGATTAATTTATTGCAAGGTTTATGTAACCTAAAGACAAATCTTATGAGATGATTGGGATTTGCCAATTTACTAAACCATTAATTATTAACCACTATGGACTATTATACTCCTGCAAAGTGATGCATCTTACCTGCATGTTGGTGCTTTTTATACCAAACACTAACATGCTTATGTCTTGTTAGATGTGGTTATGATTTAATCATATTCAAATGTAAAACAACAACCTTGAAACTCAAGTGTCTTTGATGGGATTGATTGGGGATAAAATTACATTTTATTTCTTGGACAAAATTGTAAGTGTAACAAAATCTGCAGTAGCTGAATATTTCGAGGCAAAAGTCCCTTTTTGTCCCTTCTTAATTCTACTCTCTCTCCATGAAAAAGAATCAGCAACATGACTGATTTAATATTTAATTTACAATACTTAAAGGCATAACAACAATGCATGGAAACGTGCATTTATTCACATCGTCTTTGCTCATTTATTTGCACTATATTTGCATGGGAATCTTGGGAAACCTTTAGGACAAATGAATAAGACTTTTGTGGAACCAAGGATGATTGAAATCTCCATTAAGATACACTGAAGAGATGATATGCAGAGAAACATTGAAAATGTAAACTTCCCATTCAGGTATCTTTCACACACTCACACGCACAGTGCTGCAAAAAATGCTGACATAACATAAAATACAGTATGTACCAAAAAAGAAAAGCGTAAAAGTCTGAGTCAAAGTCACAACATGACAAAACCGAACAGTAGAACAAAAGAGAGACCAAAACAAACAAAGCGAAACATGGTTTAAGCTATTAAGCAGAGATCCCATTACGCTAAAAGTCTTGTTTACACAGATATGTATAATACATAAATTAACACGCACACACGTGCAGCCCAGTACAAAGCCAGACACACAACATCAGAGAGAGCAATATTTGGCTTTACTTCTCATGTTTCTAATAAATTGCTTTTCAGATGACACATCGAAGTGGCAGAAGATTTAAAATGCTCAAACAGACTCAAGAGAGTGTGAGCGTGTGACTGTGAATCCATTCCTTTGAAACGCGTCATGAGGATCATAAATTGATCTTTGCGTAGCAAGCATGCGTATATGAACAAGTTTATTAAAGATAAACCTGTAAGAGGGTGCACATGTTTTCCTTTATGTGTTTACATAAAATACACATCTGAAGTTGAGAAGGACAGGAAGAGTGTGTTTTATGTGTGTGTGTGTGTGTGTGTGTGTGTGTGTGTGTGTGTGTGTGAGACAGTTTTTGGGTACGCGAAAGGTCAGGGTTTTCCACACAATACAGTCTGGTATCATTATCTATTTCCTTCTTTCTTTCAGTGCCAACCATGCATACCCTTTCAATCAAGACGCGCGAGGGAGGGAACGGAAACAGAGAGAGAAAAAGAGAAACCCAGAGAGTCAGTGAGGAAACACAAAGGAAGACACCAGGGTCATGTGAAGAGAACAAGAGCAGCACTTAGAGCTCCACAGTGGCACAAAGCGAAAATGTTTGGAGGACTCTGCAGGAGTAGTGGGTTCAGCAGGTTCTGCAGCAAGGCTAGCTGAGGCTGTGATGGGAAGATAAAGATAAGCTTAGCTATAAATAACTTTTCTCCTTCTATTACGGGCCTGGTGGATCGGTACATCAGGAATAAAACAAGAGCGATATAAGGAAAGAGATGACAGGCTGAGCGAACAGACTGAACACAGTCAGTCTTTTTCCAGCCTATTGTTGGATCTCACCATGTCAACTATCAATGTGTCGATCGTGGTTTTATCCTATTCAGTACATGCTTTGACAGTTTGTGGTCGTTTGTGTGGGTAAATGTTCTTCAAATGATTTGTAGTCCTCTATTTGAGAAATATCACCAGACTTCTGCTGGAGATGTGGCATGCACAAATATCTTTGAACTTTTTAGCTTTCAGGTAAAACTCAGCCAACACGTACGCAAGGGCGACTGTCACCATGTCCAAACTAAAAGGGACTTGATAGTTGGACACTATATGCTGTTAAAGCTCAGCTGTTCCCATTAGGGTTGCCACCCATCCTGTAAAATATGGAATCGTCCCGTATTTTACACTTTGACATTGCGTCCCGTTTTGAATCAATAGGGGACGCGGTTTGTCCCGAGATGCCTTGAACTCAGCATCATTCCGCCCACATTCAGCCGGCTAGTTCCCGCCTCCTCAGAGCATCCGTTGGTTTGTTTGGTTCTTTTTTGGCATGAGCCATGAGAGCTCGTCAGTGATTGGGTTAGAGAAAGTCATAGGAGTCAGAAAGAAACATGTCTGCAGCTGCCTCGGATACCCGCACCGTGCAATATTGAAATGTAAACGGATACAGAAATACAGACGTGAGTAGAAAGTAATGCATGGCTTGACAGTGTCAGTGAAAATGAATATAATGTAAAGGAAACTATTGTAGGCCTACTTAATATATTTTCTCAGATGTTTATAGATAGGTTATTCCAGTATAGTTTGGATAGTGTGAACATTTTTCAGTACATAAAACAAGATGACATTTATTTTAGCCAAATCTGTATTCACACTATGGCCTGGGCGAGATATCATCAATACAACATCAATATATCAACAGTAGACACTTCATTAATACAATAAGAAAATAGTTCAAAACCATATTAATAGTATCATTCATGATTTCATGAGAAAACAACAAAAACCACAGAAAGAAATGAATAAAAATACTATTATATTTGTACTGTTTATTTAATTAAAAATCTGTCATCTTACTGCTCTATGTTACAGCAGTGTCAAAAGCACTTCAATAATACTCTGTTAATGAATTAATGTTAAGCTAATAACTTTATTTGAAGTTTAAGTTAAGTTGTAAATTACATAGGCCTGCTGAAGTCGTGTTAGGTGCATTTCATTGTGCACACATTACTGTATCTGCCTTTACACGGAAGTTTTGCGTTTGTAAATTATTTTGGAAAAAAAGTGTTAATAAAGCACTTAAAACTTTAAGTGCGACTCTTAATACTTCATTAAAACCACGTTTTAAATCATGATTCACCACAACTGAGTTGCACCCCGCTGTGGGGTGTCCTTTATTTTTCTGCTTGGAAGGTGGCAACCCTAGTTCCCATGGCAGGTAGCAAGAAGCTAGAGGGGCTGCACAATGACCATGTTACTGCACTTGGAGCATTTGCAATAAAAATGTCACAAAAATCAGATCATGAGCGCTTGATCACTCGTGCATACATTCAACCTGATATAACTGCGATCATGAAGCAGTTATAATGGCCATGATTTCACACCATTTCCATGCACTAAGAGGAAGCTCAAGCTAAACATCAACTTCTCCGAGACTCAATAGTTACAATTAAATTGCAAAATATTAAAATAAAATCATTTTACATTTAGATTCAGAAGGAACATGTTTCAATCAGGAATACGAAAAACCCTTAAACAGAAAATATGACTTTCACTTCTAATTTTTTTTTATATTGCACATTCAAGCTGTCACAATACTGTTGTCTTATATTGCATATTTTCACACACGATGTAGTCCTAACAGGTAGAAAACAACTGCCTCAGGAGCAACCTTCGAGCTTGAAATGGTAACCTAATCACATCACAAAGATGCTAGAGCCAAAAGTTGCTTTATTCTGCTTGATTAATTTCCTGAAGAGGAGCTGAGAGAGAGGGAAGCAGTAAGAAGGAGTACAGCCAGCCAGCTCCTTGCCAACAATCTATTAGTTAATCCTTGTGTTTATCCGTTCTCAAGCAGTATCTTACCTGATGATGGCAGCAATAAAACATCAGGTTTTATTTCTAAGCAACTATTCGACCAAACAGAGCTTGGCCAAAGGACACAGTGCTGCACAGGCCAGCTCACTCGGCTCACTTCTGAAAAGTTTTTCTCCAACAAAAGCAAATATGAACTACAATAATAGTCAATATATCAGATTCCTCTCAAAGGGTTCAAGCAGCTGGGTCAAATGGAGCTGGAGAGAATTCACTGTCTTACATTAAAGTGCATGTGTGCTGATGCAATGCCTTGAACCAGAGCAGAAGTATCTGTTCCATATTCAAACCTGTTGCTCTGAAAGCTACAGCGTGAACAGCAGCATGTTCTTCTAAGAGACTTCTTCCAGAGTTGGTAATAGATGTAGGACTCACACAGCCTGCTGCAGCTTTGAGCTTACGACGACAAACTCCATTATACAGCACTGTGCTTGGTCCAAACACTGAAGATACACTATAGTCACCAAATGGTAAATGGTGAATGGACTTGAGCTTATATAGGGCTTTTCTAGTCTTCTGACTACTCAAAGCGCTTTTACACCGCATGTCACACCCACCCATTCACACACTGATGGCTATGTAGTGAGACCATCAGAAGTAACTCATCCCATTCATACACTGCCGACGAAGCAGTGGGAGCAATTCAGGCTTAAGTGTCTTGCCTAAGGACACATCGGACATGTTGCTGCATGAGCTGGGGATCGAACCCTCGACCTTCCGGTGGGAGAGACGATGACTCTACCAACAGAGCCACAGCCCCAAATGCACACTCTCAGTTCGATTGTTTTTTCCTTAATGTCAATGAAAGGTATCGCGACACTTTGATGCAGCAATTTCTTTGCACAGCCGTACTGCAGCAGGTTGAGAAGCAGCAAGCAGCTCTTTGTTTTCTTTTCCTAAATGTAAAAAGTGAGAGAACACACACTGAGAGGAAGAGAGGGAGAGAGATGGTAATGTTTTGGAGAGGGGTACAGGGAAAAAAGAAAGAGCCGGGCAGGAGCCAACTTTCCATGATGTGGGATGCGCCGAGGATGGGTGACGGGTGCAAGAAGCTTTTAGTGTGTGTGTTCTTGCTAACTAGACACAGACTGACAAACTGTTGAAGAAAGCCAACAACTAACAGGGTTCATAAAAACACAAGCTCACAGACACAGACACACACACACAGACACACACACGCATCAGATTCCCATCAGCACCCATCCCAGCTCTAATACCACTCCAGGACTCCTGTGCAGAGTGCTGTTCAACAGATGTCAGACAGACAAGCGAATGCGTGAGAGAAGATGAAAGGAGATGTTTAGAACTTAGTTCTAAATTCAAGATGAGTATATATTCACTATTCTTAAATGAACTTGAGCAAACCAAGCCAAACACATTGCATTGAACGGGGGAGACGGGGGGGGGCGGCGGGTTAGGGGCAGGTCTTCTGCCTCTGCATCTCCTTTTCCTTGAACTTTACATCAAAGACATGTCTCATCTGATTTCTGAGAAATTAAAGTGCACACAAACAAAGATTCAGCCAATTCAAACCTCTCTGCCAAGAGAATTAAAAGCACAACTTTACAGTTGCTGTGCAGTTGAAGACGTATCTGTTTTACAATTAACTCTGGTATTGCTGTGAAAACGCAGCAGATTCACATATCTGCTACTTGCTCCTTTTTTTCCCCACTTTGCTCAGCCAGCGATATTGTACCCTTAATGGCATGAGGGCATTACATTTTTTCCGCCTAAGGGAAACCATTGGGCTAAGTGGGCAGCTTTGATTAATGCCACTTACTAGGAGGTAGCAGCAAGTGAATTGGATTTCATTACTCATCTCTTGTTCGTGCAATCCAAAGAGAGTTAGGATTGAACAATCACAATGTCTGTGCAGCTTATGGTGCTCCATTTAGTTCAACGCATGGAATGTGAGAAATCTATGAATGCACTTTGTGTTTCGGTGGGCAGGGCATTCTCTTCCTGCTTTGTAAGCTAGTGTGGGAAATGTAGGAAGCTTTTTTTTTTTTACTTATCTTATTACTTTGACTATATCTCTTAATATGTCATTAAAATCTGTTCCATATATGAATCAGGCTGCTAGTTAATTAAGTGTGCAGTGATTTGAGATTGGAAGTACTTCAAATATGTGTAAGTGTTGAATCGTTGCTCTTGAATATTTCAAAGCAACATTCTGAGAAATTAGTACAGGTTGAGCATGTGAAGTCTCATAGAAACACAAGCAAGATCCCAATAATTTAGCTTTCTTTAATTGAAGATTATGTCTCTCACATCTTCGCAGTTTTATCCGATGTATATCACTTATGATTAGCGAAGAAATGAAATGAGTTATACCTTCTTGGTGATTCTACAGCCTATGTTAAACCTTTTGTATTTCACATGATTTAATCTGCTCTTTGAAAAGGTCTTAAGGCAGTCACTGTTTTTTTAAATGCCGAGGAATTAAGAAACGTTTTGCTGCATGTCTCTATGCCTCAAAGTCTGCTCAGAGGTTTAGAACATATTAGCTTCAGTTCACAAAAATACACAAATCATGTCAAGAGCTTTGTGTGAAAGCACTGTAGCTGAAGATTGAGAGACTCACTCACACCGCAGAGCTGTGAATGAGGGAATTAGAGGGGTGAAGCAGTGCTGTCTGCGTGCTTTGCTGGAGCAGAGTCAGCTCATTAGGCCAACAGATGGCCGACTAGTTCCCACTGCACAGAGACAGGGCAACTTAACTGCAGAGATGCTGACTCAGCCCGGCTTATGGTGGCGTAAGTGTGCGAGTCTGTAAGAGATATATGTATATATATGTGCTGCTAATGGCATTTTGAGTGTTGAGTGTATGTTTGTGCATGAATACACATATTTGCAGTAACTGTACACTTGGTCTAAGCAGCAATCAAGTACGTCAGAGCATTAATCAGCCCAACAGATCCATCTGTTCTGCTGCTTCCGACCTTCTGACTCTTAAAGTTGAGTCTTAAACAAGAGCCAAAAACAAGGAGTTTTTTTTTTTTTAAGGGTTACAATCTAGGAGGTTCAAATTTGGATCATTTTAATCTGAACTTTTGATTTTGCTTGTTTTTCTCTGAGTCTTTTCCTTTCCTCTGAAGTCTAGGCACTCTGCTGAAAAGGACAAAAAGATTTTAGAGGCCGCTTGTTCAGGGGGAGCATAGTGAGCGATGTATATGTGCTGAAAATATCTTAAAAGCTCCTGCAAAAGTCAGAGCTACAGTAAAAAGGTGAACTGGTTGCCAGGAAACCTAAAGGAGATTGTCCAGACCTGTGTGACCAGAAAAAAAAAGGAAATCAAAGTGACCTCATACTTTGTTGCTTTGCAGCCTAAATTATTATAAGATTATTTTATAAGAATAAAAGAACCCATTTCCTTGATATTATAGTCCCTAAAACACACTGTCAGCCTTTTTACTTGAGTTGACATCGAAAAATACTTCTATATTGTGTTCTTGGTGTGACAAAAAAGGAGGCAGGTGTCCAATCTAAAGTGTGGTTTAACTGCAGAAACAAACAGCAGAAGTTTGAAGAACACAAACAATACCTGTTTCAACCTTTTATCCATTTACAACAGGTGGACAGGCGGGTGAGCAACCATTCTCAATGTGACAACCATGTGGTTTCACTTTTGTAACTCGTAGCCTGGTAGCCTATATTCCTTTTAATTCAATTCCAACCTTGTAGTGATTAGGATTATTTCACGGGTAAGAAGGCACCGGGGAAAGTTTTTTAGTTGCGCTTTTAGTAGCACATTTTCGGAAAATTGTTACAGTTTCACCACGGCAGACCGGTTCTTTAACCTCCGCCGCCGCGTCAGATTCTCAAAGCAACGCGGTCGCCTTTCCCTTAGTCCTTTATGAATTCTCCTAACATCTTTCTTTAACCTCATGACGTTTTCCCCGGGGTTAAGGTAAAGAGGATAGTGAAAGGGGATAGGAGGGACAATCTAAATGCAGCCAAGGTGTTTGAAATCATATTGCATGTAGGTTCCTCTGTGTATAGAAACATATATATCTTGTTACTTGTTCATTGATCAGGCATGACCTGTACAGATATTTATTTTTACTCTTCTTTCATAATTGATGAAATATATACTATCCAATTACCTGCTGTAGTTGCTGCTGTCAGTGTAAAATGAGCTCATGAGGCTCTAAACCAGGGAAACTGAATCAATGGCTTTTTTTCATACCCTTTGGTTTTAACTGATAAAACTCTCAGGAGCAATAATCGATTCTATCATAATAGAATCATGACAAAAATGAGTCCTGTTCAGAATGACATAAACAGTTTTCATATTTCTTTAAAATGTTACAGTAGTAGCACTTATCTCTGTTGGCTATTGTTTTAACAAGCATACCAAGTATTGACTCATCAATCTTCATTTTAAGTTCAGAACACATCTTCATTGAGACTTTTAAGTCTATGAATTTGCCGCGGATGCATATAAATCATGCTCAGAAAAATACATAAAAAAAGAGTCTACTTGTTAAGAAAGCGTGGGGGAAAAGAAAGAAAATAGAGAAACATTAATAAGGAGTAAGAGTCAGACCAAAAGAGGAAGACAAACAGGAAGAAGATGATTTTATCCATTTCCAGTCTGGTGAAAATGGGACGCAGTCAGCCTGCAGGCTAGAGAGAAATCAACTTAACCTCCTCTTATTGTGTCCCTTCCTTTCCTCTCTCTCTTTATCCCTACATAGAAAGAGAGCCCCAGAAAATAAACACTCAATACAACTACCATTACGAATTGCTCACCTTTAAAAAAATTATTCTCTGAGTTGAATTTGCCCTTGCTTCTCTGGCTGGCAGAAATTCGGTCCAGGTATAAGACCTGATGTTCAGGAAGGTGTGCCTGCTGACTGTTAGTGACAGGAGTGGCAGACAGAAGAGGAATGTTGTATAATTGGAGAAAAATATAGCACTCTGTTTCCTGAGCTTGCACACTGGACTCTCATCGGGCTCCATATATCTGCGTTGCTATTGGCTGGGCAGTGAATCACAGCTCCGTCTGGTCATGCTGAGTGTGTGACTCTGCACTGCATGGGATCGTTTCAGTTAGCACCTACAGGGTGAAACACAACCGTTTTTCAACACTTAACCGGACACCCGCAGTTACAACAATATATAACGAGGACTCCTCTATTCCAATGCAAACCTGAACCTGATTATATAAAGAACGAATACCATAAGACAGTAAGTTAATAAATAAGGCAAGAAAGCAGGTGCAGAGAGAGTGTGCACATAATAGTCCTGTGAAGCTTGAGTCACTTCTGTGGGCAATCATTTGAATGATGAATCCATTAAAATGACAAATAAAAAGGGAAAATCTGTGTTGTTGCTTAATGCATGATTTCTTTAAATTTTGGACTCTGAACTGTCATCACTTTCCTGGTCAATGTGTTTTTGAAATATTTGATTTTGACCTCAGGGCCACCCTGTACAGGTTTTTTTATAGAGGATTTACAGGAACACAAGTGCAGTAAGAGCCAAGGTTTTTAGACATTCTAACAGCGAGCAAAAGATTGAATTCAGGGAATGTCCTAATCAGCCAAGCTGATGCTCTCCAGATAAGACGGATAATCAGCGATAGGGACAAATGGCTGCTTGCTGATGGAGGGAGATGGAAGAAACGTGTGCCCCAATGACACCCATTCCACCAGATCAAAAGCTCACTGCTGTTTGATGTTTGATTGGAGGGTAAACTGTGGGCAATCTAATGTGTATAATGTGAGTAACTAACTTGTTGATGATTGAAGGCTTTTATCAATAATATGCTCACAGTGTGGTTCTGAGTGCATATGTGTAACTCATGTGAAAGCACTAAATAACACCCTGCATCTGTTTCCATTAGTAATGTGTCTATGAAGAACGAGTCCCCTCTAAGAGCCGACTCTCTTCTGTGAATCATCGGTGCTGGCTCCCATTTCGGAGCTGGTTTCCTCTTTTTCTTCACAATGCTGGGACATCAGGCACATCGCGCACTGACTGAATGCTGTGTCAATGCGTGTGCCGTGCAGAATCAGATGGGATGGCAGGAAAGCATCAGGAGGAGGAGGAGGAGGAGGGATAATGGGTGTTCAGAGCAAGGACAGAGATAAGAGGAACACAGTGTGAGAACAGCAGGTGAGGAGAAGACGAGTGATAGCTGCAAAAGGAGTCAAGAATTTGGATTCATTTTAACAACACAAAGGCAGAATGCAGAGTTTGCAAAATAAAGTTATCTTATAGAGCAGGTTCAACCAATAATCCTCACAGGGACATGAGAACTATGGATCCTGCAGTTCAGAAAAAAAAACATCATGTTACTTTGTGTTACTGTAGGAATTCTACGGTTTAAATATAGTTCTCGTTATGGCACACTATGCTCCATTTAGAGTGTTACTTAGATTGAATCATTTGTGTTTTAAGGGCCTTTCAGATAAGACGCGGTGGGCGCTGTCTATTGTGTTGCTCCATGCAAGAGCGTATCTCCTCGCCGCCGAGTTGAGCACAGCGCAGCGTCGCGCTTGCTGTTCTTGTGTGCTGCGCGGAAGTTAAAACATTTTCCACTTAGGAGGGTAACTAAGATACCCCAAAAATAACGGCGTCTCACTTTCATGAGCTCTAATTTATAAGACCTACCGGGACACCAGCAAGAAAGCTCCTGTTTGGAAAGAGATTTCCAACATTTTGGGCGTACCATGGTGTCGTTCAACTAGGTTGCTCTGCAGTGGCAACTTTAGAGTCCCAAGGCAAAATATAAATCAGGTGCTGTCAGATGGGGGGGGGGGGGGCCTTAGGGAGGTTTCCTACTGTCATTGCAAAATGTAGACATTTTGGGTTGCTGCTTTGGTTCAAAGTTTGTCAGCCTCTGGTCTGACCCCCACTGGTCTGGGGCCCCAAGCAGTTGCCTGCCTTGCCTGTTGACAAGCAGCGCCCCTGTTGCTCTGCCATATTTGGTTGCCTAGCATGCTAAGGAAGGAAGTTTTGTGCAATTGTTAAAGCACACACACACACACACACACACACACACACACACACACACACACACACACACACGTCCCACACACCCTAGTCCCACAGCGCTTTATCGAAACCCAAACATTATTAAAACTGATTACACGCAAATTCCCATCAAGAACAGCCTGCGAGGCTCTTCTCTTCTCTGGACCTGATTAACACTAAACACCGTTCACCACAATGCTGTCAATATTTTACTTTTTCCATCTAGTCCTAGTTTCTGCTTTCTTACATCTGTATTTTCACTCCTCTTCTATTTATATACCTTTACTTTCCAGCTTGTATTGCTCTCTCTCTCTCTCCAGTCTTCTCATGTGTCGATTTTCCTTTAATGCCCCCTTTTCTTTTGTCTTTTCAATGTTTTCCATTTCAACACTTTCTTCTAGATTACCACCGCCAACACTTTCAAAGAAGGTAAACGAACACAGAAAAGGCTGGCTTAGTTTGGCATGATTGACGCATACAACTTTCATGCCAATTAGAAACAACAACACTTGGCTAGGGAGGCAAGGGAGGGAATTTATGGTTTGATGAATGATTGCCACCCTGAAAAACCATCCTCTGGCCAAGACTCAAAGAGAGAAACATAGGAATGGTACTACAGACATTTCTAAGCAGCTTATGTAACTTGATGACAGGCATAAATTACGATTTTAAGTGCCTGAAAAGAGTCATGGGCATACCTTCAAAATGTCTCCCAATTGTCACCTGTAGCTCAAACTGCCATGATTGTCAACATCGATGAAGAGTCTTATCTATCAAACTACTTGAATCTGCACAATGTGAGCACTTCTTCTCCTTGGTGTGGAGAAGGAGCACAGCAATGGTGGAAAAGAGTGACATTAAGGCTGGACACAAATACAGCATGAGATAGGAAACAAAATAAATACTGCAACAATATGATCATTAACAGATAATTAAAATCCACAAATTAATGACTCAAGCAAACAGAAATCACATGATCTCATTTTGTCTTTCAATTTTCAACAAAAAGACAAACAACAAAATGACTTGTACACCATCCTATAACGAAAGAAGGAAGTTACAAGTTTATTTCTGACTCTGTACAAATACCCTACAGCTTTGAAGTTTCACACAACTTTCTGATAATAATGTCAAGGTACATCGTTATAAACTCATTAGACATTGACGCTGGAACCCTACACAAAGACAAATAAGCACAGAAGCACTGATAAGTCTTGCTTTTACACTCTAATCTCTGACCATAGCCTTGCCCAGCTGCTGCACATCGACACAACCCCAGCGAGCAGTCGTGTGTGTGTGTGTGTGTGTGTGTGTGTATATGTGTGCGTGATTGTAGTTGTCTATTTGAGCTTGTGTCCAGGACTGCTAGCTATTTCCTGAGCTGTCTGTTGTGATAGTAAGTGCAGCTGCTTTTGTTTTCTCTCTTTGCTTCAATAATAAGAGAAAAGACTGAAATTTGTGTGACTTGTGTGTGGGAGAAACGCACGAGTTCACAGTGTGTACCTTTGTGTATGTGTTAATGTGTTTGTGCATGTGTGTGTCTGTGTGTGCGCAGTGTGTTGACATTGTGAAAAAATGAAAAGAAAACATTACATTTAACTGTTTTTTGTTGCGAGAATAAGACAAGAACAGTTTTTTTTTTTAAAGTGCCAATAGGGACAGAATTTCATTTTTAAGAGGGAAGTTAGACCCCTGCAAGGCAATTTCTAACTTTCGAAGATGGGATCTCATAACTTCAGCAGAAGTGCCTGTACTAATTCTTCCTAATTCTTTCCTAATGACTGTTTGTATCAGGATCATAATGGATTATGAGTTGCTCTAATGTTCAGTCGTGTAAGATAGTTACACTGTGTGCAGCCAACACAGATGAGCACTGCTTTGTTTCCATTCTCTCAGAATCTAATTGATAATACCGTACGAGTGGTGAAGTACTGCGGTGGGCCGTATGGAGGGAAGCACCAACTAATTCCATTAAATCCTCAATCTGTTGATTGAGCTATGAAAGCTTTTTAGAGTGATACTCAAGTCTCAAGAGCTACTTGGATAGATTTTCCATCTTCCCCTCATCCATTGAGTTCAAATAAAGTCAAATCTATGGGCATAAAAAAATCAATATTGTGCAAAGTTTTTGAATCAAGTGTCAAGTTTAATCTAATGTAAGAGACAACATGCTAGTTTCCATTTTTTCTAAAAACTGAAAATCACTGAAATGAAGCATATCTTAAATTGAGCAGATGTCAGTTTTGTATCAAGACAGATTTTCAGGTTTTAGTAAAAAATAATTAAGATGTTTTTTTCTTTTGCACAAAGAGCTTATTTTATGTACTGCATCATTTTTCAAACAAACACATCAACATGTCAACGATCTGAATGATATTAAATGAGCTAATCTCAGCAACTCTTAGTTTTTTATGTACGTTTAGCAATTCGTAAGTTAGTCTTTCATGACACAAGCTCAAGGCCAGAGTGTCTGACTGAAAGATAAACAACCATCACTGAGTGAGACACTTTTGGCTGAACTAACTTTATTAATAGCAGGACTTGGACCAGGACAGTGTTCTCAGAGATTGCCAAAAGAAGCAAGAGACAGAGGCGGAAACACACTGCTGTGTGTGTGTGTGTGTGTGTGTGTGTGTGTGTGTGTGTGTGTGTGTGTGTGTAGGAGTGCAGCAATGCTAATGAATGGAAAAACACTTAAAGAACTCCAACACCGGATCGAATCTGCTTCACTCACACACACACACACACACACACACACACACACACACACACACACACACCATGTGGATGGAAGAGTTTGATGTAAATATGCCGGTGAAACAAAAGCAGTGATATGGTACTCACCTGCTCGTTGCACAGCAGCACACCCAAATGGAGAAGAAACAGCAACAGGGAGAAAAAAAAAGAAACAGAAGAGAGGATTAGTAAAACAGAACATTTCAATGTTTGTCTTTCCTGCGCTCTCTACAGCTTCTACACATGAAGAGAAACAGTTCCACACATGGTCGAGTGCCCAGCTCAAGGACGTCTTAAAAAGAGATTTTTGGAAGCTTTCACACAGATTCAGTAAAATACATGTTGAGATTTCTATTGCTGCTGCGTGCAAAATCTTATTTATAATCATTATGTCAAAAGCTTTTTAGCAATTTACATAAAGGTCTAAGAAAGAAAAAAAAGACAACACATGTAAGGTTCACTTCTTAAACTACTGCTCAGCCTAACGACATCAATAACCAAACTGTTCAGACTGAACATCTCATTTCCGCCCTCATGCAGTTTTTGTATTCTTTGTAGCTTGTAGAAAATGACCAATCCGTGCAGCAACAAAAATAAAGAAGCTGAGTTAGTTGAATTGACAAACTATGCATGAAGTTACATCTTGTTCTTATCACAAACTTATTAAGGGTTTTACATCCTCACAATGCACCACTCCTTTTATATTACACACCTGTCATATATGTGTTTGCCGTTAAGCGTTTTTTTTGATAAGGTGTGTGTGCATCATTGTAAGATCTCCTGGTCACTAATATTTGAAACTTAAGCCTAGTGCTGTAAAACTTTCATGGAAATATGGTCAAATGCAATGTTTCATGGTTTCTCATGGTCACTGTAGGAAAACTCCTCTAATCTTCATTCAGGGAAAGGATTCATTATGAACTTGTGTTTTGGTGCCCCTCAAGTTCATATGATGTTTTCCTTTTTAAATGAGTACTCACTCACTCAGTCTGAATAAAAAAAGTCTGCTTTGTGTGAACTCCTGTTTTGGCACAGGTCTTCAGCCCCATGTCTGAAATGTAAATGTTAAAATAAACACAGATTTTAATTATAGGAGACATGAGAAGTCCTCGTGGAAAAGTACGTCCATCAGTATAAAGGAAATGTAACGTGGCCTCCCTGTAAGCGACTAATCTGCAGAGTAAATGTTTAAACATGGCTGTAGGGTTTGACTGTGAGCAGCCGGCTGCAGCCTTGTTGCGGAAAAGAGCACTACGTAATGGAATATTAGTGGGTCTCGTGTCTGGCTTACTACTGTAGCTGTGTTTCATCTCTTGTTTGAACACGCGCACACACACACACACACACACACACACGCACACACACACACACACACACACACACACAGTAGTTGCCTGTGGTCTGGACAGCCTCACAGGCTGTGGTCAACACTGCGGCGTCTGGGTTACATACAATTTACACTTGTCTTCAAAAGACACACAGTCACACACACACAGTGATACCATGAGGAGACAGCGGCCGTGTAACACAGGACAACTTCATTTTAAAGGGCTCACAGAATGTCAAGTCAAGAGTCTTATACAGCCCAGAATCCAGAATCAGAAATGTGGCTCTGAGTCCTCTGAGTCGTTTAAATGTGTGGACCTTGATTTGGATATATAAAAACTTCTTCAGAAGCCTGACTCAGAGAAACAAAAAGAATCAGTTAACACAATAACATGAAGGAGGAGAGGAACGAAACACAACTTAAGTTGATGCCAAAAAAAACCCACAATTTTTTATTATATGTTATTTTAATTTGAAATTCACAAAATTGAAGTAGAAGTATCTGATGTAAGATAAGTAGAAATACTTCAGTTAAGTACAAGTTCCTCTATATTGTCCTTAATTACTGAACAGTACTTAAATGAAGTCAGTAACTTTCTACCACCAGCTAAATGACTTTTAAGCAGCTTTAAAATCCACTGATTCATAGTTGCTCTAACTTTGGATCGTAATAAAACACTGCTGACGGAAAACGTCAACTTTAGTTCCCTAACCTTGACTTGCATGTTCCTTAAGCACTCAATCACACACATATGGTCTAAGACAGTGGTTCTCAACTGGTGGGGTGGGGACCCTAAAGTGGGTCTTGGAGCCATTTTCAGTGGGTCGCAAATCTGTGCTTCAAAAAAGCCTTTGTACGGTCTTCCTTTTCATTACATTAAACTGATTGGTGGAGAACCACTGGTCTAAAACATGTGATCAGGTATATGCAGCAAACATGTATGAACATCTTAGGATGATTCAGGCTGTAAATGTGAGCTGACTTGAGCCAGACTGTTTCAAAAATATAGGCCATTTGGGTGCTTTTTTTTTTTTTTCTCTCTCTCTTTTGAATTTTCTGGTTGATGAAATCTCGATGCAATTTGTCATTAAACTTGAGGGTGTACATTCTCTTCACTTGACAGTGTAATAATTGCTTGTACACAGTTTGCGCTGCAGGCTGTATCTCTACTTTTTCTTCACCCTCATGTCTCAGTTCTATGTGCATGTCATTTGAGAAACACAGGATGGTCACTGGCATGTGTAATGCTTCAATCGGAGAATTCAAGTGTACTCATCATTCTCAGCACCTATACTTTAGCACAGAAGTGCAATTTTCTCTCATTACACAAATAGATCTGATGAAATTAGTCCGACAAGTTGGAGGCATACTGCGGTGTAGAATCTATACTTGAAACATATTTGCCCTGTGGTTTTGGCATTCTGTTACAGTAGGGTCCTTGTACTGTAAGATGATATGCATGTTTATGCTTTTCTTGTTTCTTTTTGGGGGGCATGTCATTCATTAATTGACCTCTTAAGACGTCTTTTTGTAGCATCCGCAGTTGCTACACACATTATGTTGCAATGCGTCTGGGTTTATTACCACTGTTTGTACAAGTTTCACTGACAGCACACTGAGGTAGGTGAATGCCACATACGTGAAGAGAAAAACAACAAGGTAGTTTGAGGTTAGAGAAGGACGAGAGATGACGTCTATAGACAGCGATTCTTAATAATCACGTGACAAAGAGCAGAACAAGTGAGTAGCAGTATGTGGTGATGGTGGTGTGAATTCAGGTCAGCTGTAAATTCTTCAGCAATCCCTGTAAGTCATATATATATATATATATATATATATATATATATGTGTGTGTGTCTGTGTGAACAAGGAGATGGTTTAAGAGAGAAGTAGGAGGAGAATGAGACTTTGTGAGAAGTGCTCGGGCATTCGTGTGTCATTAGACATGAAAACGGTATAGATCACATAAGAGTGTCTTTATGCTTGCTTGAAATGTCAAACTATATAAAAAAAAAAAAAAAAAAAACAGTGGTGGCAGCAGCAGCCTTGTGCACGGCTTTTCTCGCTCCTATTTGAGCTCCCTGGAAGGAAAATGTCACAATCATCTGCTTTTATAACCGCCTCAAAGCTAACTTGCCTCTACAGCAGCATCTCAGCAGCTGCTTTGGAGGCATCAACACGGCTGCAGGAGTATCAGTCTCTTCCCACTCAGTGTATGTAACAGGCTGGGTGCGGTGGTGTAAGGGATACACCTTCCCTTTTTAACTGCCCTACATTCCCTCTGTACACAGACACACACACACACACAGACACACACACACACACACAGACACACACACACACCGACAGGAACTTGCACACATACAATGCTGTCTGTATTTGAGTAATGACCAGACGATCTCATGTGGTCTTTGACCCTTGAACTCCTTGAGCTCCATGCAGGCTCAGAGCTCCTCTTCCCCAGGGCCCACACTGGTAGAATGTAGAGAGTGTGTTTCCTATATGGTTGAATGTTCATGGTTATGTGTGTGTGTGCTCGTTTCCCCTGCAGCATCTGGAACATATTCCCACTTCACCACCGTTTATGGTAGAGCCATCACCGGCAGGATGCATGGACATCTATGGAGATCCCGGCCCCAGCTCTGTGCGTTTAAAAGCCCCTGCAAGAGAGGCCCAGCTGAGGGGAGCAGTCGGCCAAGCTGTGCCCCCACAGATGCAACCATTAACAGGCTTGCTAGCTGAGGTCGTGGCCCTATTTACCAGCCTTAATGGCTAGAAAGGGCGAAGGAGGGGGGTATTAAGCCCCGGAGAAATATGACACGAGAGAGCTTTGGGGGTCCCAGGTTAGAACACGGTCACTGTGCTGCCTGTTTTCTCGATACAGGTGTTCAGAGTCTTCATGTTAAGTGGAGGTTTGGCAACTATAATCCATGTCAATAAGGTGATAAACACTAATGCCACCTCTTATTCAGCCATTCATCGTTTTCAAATAAGCAGTAAACAATTGAAGATGAGCTGATTTTGCTAATGAGCGCTCGCTGTGCTGCATAAAACAATTCAAGTCGATGAGATATCAAGCGTAACTACAGCACTCAGAAAAGCTGAAGGGCTCTTTTGAAGTCATGTCATAATAGTTACTGGCACACATTGGAGGACTTTTTTAAAGACTTGTAATGGAGTGTAAACATCATAATTCTTTGGTAATGGTTGCCATGGGAAATTTTAAAAGAGCAGGGGGTGGGGATGGGGGGGGTTATGAATCATATATTGGAAAAGGGTTGAGAATAGACACGTAGGCTCTCAACGAGTGTGTTTAATTAAACAGAGAACTTCAGCACTGGGAAATATTGCATGCATTACTGCTTACCCTATGTTGCAACATGTTGCTAATTAATTCTGTTCAGCCTCCATGGCTCAGTTTTGAAGAATGTGTTTTACCTCTTGTAAGGGGGGATTAGGGAGGACAGGAATGTTCCTCTGTAAGATCAATAAAGTACGACATGTTGTCTTAATTTAACAATATTCACCACTAACTTCTGTCAAAGTTATCAAAGTGAGAAAGGGGCTTTGCCAAGTGCTGATGCAAAGTGCAAAATCACTGGGACTTTTATCTATGCGTATCACTCCGCCTCAGGTCAGGTGAGCTTGAGGCAGAGCTAGGGCTCAGGATGCTTTGAGTTAACATTAAAGGAGAAGGTTTTTGACTAGATTGATCAAGCTGGCCCAGAGAATCACAAATACGACTTTTTATTTCACTAGTTACATGGTAAATGGATATATACATATCGTCCATCAGTCCAGTTCCATGCAAGATGCAGACTGACTGTGTTGGCAAGAATAATGAAATGGAAAAAATATTGATGATAAATATAACTACATGCTACTTTATGTTGCTTGTAGAAATGTATAAATGGGCTATCAATTGAATTGTAAGGTGATAGGCAGAATCAGCATATCAGGCTTACTGCCAAGGTTAATGTTTGTATCACAGGTAAGAGTGGGTTATTGACTGAAGAGATTCTATTAGCACTATAAATGAGCAACAACTTGAAATCTCAATCTCTCTTCACCCGTTTGATCCCTCGTAAACAATACTTGCAGCCACTGTTACTCACTCTAGATTGCAGCATCAACTAAATGATTGGTGAAATAAAATGACAGATTAATATAGCATATCAAATTCTTTCAATGATTATGTAACAAACTCAGGGTTACTTTATTTTAAAAGGTGCGTCATTTCAAAGGAAATTGGTTAGAGTTGAATCAAACAGGTAATAAGTAAGCACTGACATGACGCACATTTGGTCTGAGAAAGGTGGAGGTGAAATAAATGTGTGGTTTCAAAGAAGGTAACGTAGGACCATGTATACAATTGTTAGGATGCTATATATTATAAGATGTGGTGATATTGGCAGGTTGTTGATTTAACATATTCCTGACCAATGTAGCCTATATCCCTGATGGAAAACCATTCTAATATTTAATTATGTTTTGTTTAGGTGTTTTTTTTTTTATTTGGTGATATTTGAGCATTATTTAGGTGGAGGCTTCAAATAAGCTCATTGAGTTTTCTGCCTCTTGAATGTTATCTATTTAGTGATTTGTTTAATATGTTTTTTTCCCTTACTGTGCAAATAAATAAATACAAAAAAAAAATACTAATACTATAGAGAATTAGTTTGGATAGATGATTGGAAAAGTTCAATGATGAAAAACAGAAAGTGATTTATCAACGTGCATGAGGGAATTGAGGCATTGAGTTTATTGGTCAAAAGCTCCCTACAGCTACATCAGGGTGTACAGTAACGGTTATTTTTGTAGAACAAGACAGTTATTGCTGCAGATCGGTTTCCAAACAACCTGTATCTAGGGTACAGAGCAGATGTTTGAGGTCGTCTTGCTTCTATTTTTTGTCTTTTACTGACTCCATTTGTAGCTGTGGTCTCAACTGAACCCAAGTTAACCCCTCTGGCAAGTGGATTGCTAAATGCAAAGCTTTATCTTGTCAACAAGGCTGTTAGTTTCCACAGTTTTACGGATTGGGCTCATTAAACTTTAATGCCAGCAGTGAGAGGAATGGAGGAGTCTGCCAGGGAGAGGAAGCTTTTTTTGTGTCTGCAAACTTTGCCAAAGTCCAATATTACATGCAATTGAACAGGCAAGGTCTACAACACAATTTGTTAGTCTCTGTTTTGGCCTTGGGGTCTCATAATGTATGTCAGAAAAAACTCTATATTTTGAATAAATGATTAATGAGTACTTCAAAATTGTGGTCCTTTGTCTTTTTATGTACACAACAACAACTGCTTCCGCTTGGTAACATCATCAGGAAACACTCAATACATGTTTGTTGTTATGCAGATGATGCTCATCAATAGAGCCAAATTAAACCAATCTTTAAACTAAACAGGAAAAATGCCTTGAAGACTGAGATCCCTGGGGTGCTACTGGCCTATTGGTCAGTGCACGCGCCCCATGCACAGAGGCTATAGTCCTCCAAGCAGGCGGGCCAGATTTGAATCCAACCTGTGATTCCTTTCCCACATATCATTCCCCACGCTCTCTCTCTCCCTGATATCTGACTCTATCCACTGTCCTCACTTTAGATTTAAGCCTTAAATCCCAATAAACCTTTAGAAAATCAAACAGAAATCCATGGAACATTTTTTGCTTTTTAACTGCAATATACCCGAGGTTATTTGTCATGGCCCAACATAAACCAAGAGTGTTATCGTCTAATATAGCTTCAATTTATGGCATCATTATGTCATCCAGCACTGATTTTTGGAATGTGGGAGTCATATTTGATGTTTCATAATTTCCCATATAAAAGACATTTACAGGACATTACAACATCACACAAATCAGGGACCCCCTGAAAACACAGCATCAGTTGTATGACTCATTGTGTCATACTGTAGCGGATAGCTACTGTATATATGTGTTATGTCCCACTCTCTACTAACTCATGTGGCAGCTGCTTATATATTTGTGAATTAAAATATGCAACATCCTCCACAAATCCCATTCTGTATTTCAGCACACACACACACACACACACACACACACACACACACACACACACACACACACACACACACACACACACACACACACACACACACACACACACACACACACACACACACACACACACACACACACACACACACACACACACACACACACACACACACACACACACACACACACACAGGTGAGAGAGAAAGAAAGACATTGAAGAGCTCTTCCCTCCTTTTAAAACACAACATCTCCAGCAGAAGCTCTTAATATTTGCTCTTTGTGGCTCTTGGTATTGCTTTGTTTTGATATTTTAAGCATTTTTCCTTAACTGGATAGAGACAGCCAAAGATTGAAAGATTGATGGGAATCAAACCTCGGCCGCTGTGGTAAGCGCTCAGTTAAGATGATAGTTTCTACTTCGTGAGCTAATGGGGGCTCCTGATTGTGGCATTGATTTATTTTACAGTCAGATCAAATCAATTAAACTCAACGGTGATATTGACGTCTTGATGAGATGACTTGCCTTCAGAAACCACCCACTTCCACCCATGTTATTTTTATATAAAAATAATAAATCATTTCTTCCTTTATTGATTGCCAGGCGATGAAACAAAAAACAAATAACATTTTTTCCTTGATCCTTTGACTCCGCCATTCATCCCACAGAGGAATTTCCCTCCTGGATGTATTTATAGTCTGTCTGGGTCTCCTGTCAGAGTCAAGCTCTGGATGTGACAGTCATAATCAGTCATGATCAAGTTACATACACCAGTCTTCTTTATGTGCATTAACATGGTTTTGGAATCAACTTTCCGACATGGACTTAAATGTCCGAAGCTCATTTCTGCCGGTTTCTTTAGTTAACCAAAACTTTTTAATCAACAACATCACTCTTATTTAGAGCATCCATTGCTAATCATTATTTAATTGCTAAAAAAATGCCAAGAACATCTGTTTGTGTGTGTGTGCATGCTGTGATTTCTGAAGTGCTAGTAGTTTATCTGGCTTTAAATAAATGTGTCACACCCAGCATTACAGACACACATACATTCTTATACTACCAACAGTGGACTCCAATTCTACATTGACAAAGTGACGACCATCTGTTTCTTGTCATTGTGAAACAAAAAATAAAACTTTTCTCATTGTTTCACTGCAAATTGGCATTTTTAAATGCCAAGAGGGACTGCAAAGAAATATTCAAGAGATGACTTTCACCATTCATCAGTTTCTGCCTTGCAAAGACGGGAAAGCTTGAACTAATTCCTTCACAATGATTTACTGCAAAGATAGTTTCTCAACAAGGATGGTTAACTTACCAACTTTCTAGAATATCCCTGTCATTTATATTACAAAAAATATCAAGGCGACTTAAAGTGAGAAAACAGATAGTTTAACATGAAAGTCAGAGGTCAGTTTGCTGTATACAATAATATATTTCTAGATGCTGGATTCACACTCAAGCGCAAATGCACACGCACACACTAATAGAGAATGCAAACAATATTGTTTGCATCAATGGCCAGATATGCCGGCTGGGAAATACATCCAAAATAAACAATAATCCAAAAAAATTAAATGGAAAAAAATATATACACACGTGTGTCTATACACACATTAACAATATTTGCCAGACACATTAGCACACCCCCACCCACCCACACACACACACACACCATCTTTTTGATGCTATGGTCAATTGTAATTTTAATGTCTCCTTCACCAAACGTTGTCTGTGATGTAAGGGCATGATTAGGGTGGCCATCGCATCAGCACATTCAGCACCTGACCGACACGCCCTCTGCTCTGCTGCCAGACAGACTGTAGGAAAACGCATGTGACATCACAACAACTAAAGACGCTACTAGTTAAGCTACACAGCGGTTTGCATACAATTTACTGTTTAATAATTTTCTCCTCTGTTCGTTCGTTTATTTATATTAATGTGCTGTATCTTCTTCGTATTCAGTGTCGTATCTCAGACCTTTCTCATGATTTGATGTTTTGAGTAAAATGTGATACTTTCCAAAGCTGCAGTGCGATATTGCTGTTTTTTCTGTCTGGCAACACTGATCACAATTGAACCTTGATTTGCAAGCACGAGTCCCATCTGAGTGATATAGGTTTATAAAGTACTGAGAGGACTTTTAAGACATTTAGTTATTGCATGATAGTAAAATAACATGAATAACATGCTAAATGTTGTTAGGCAAATACATGAATGGCTATTAAAGTATATGTCTGGAGTTATTCTATGTGGCTTGAACTCTTTGATGTAAACAGCCAAATTGGCCATCAAAAAAAAACTAAACTCTGACCTACAGAAATCACAAAAGCGATGTTTCAATGCTGGATCAGAATTGATTTTGTGTCTGCTCTCAGTGCTGGCCTAAACACAACTGTGCGACATCAGTCAAAGGTCATGCCTGAACTCTGACATTGCCTATTCATCTCTGAAACATCTCTAAACATGGACAAGAGGCTTAGTGAAGCAGGACAGAGACATCAACCACAACTTTGTGTGACTGTTTGCTTCATTGCTCTCTTCACCTTCCATCCATCTCTTCACTGTCCTCTGTTGCTCTCTTCACAGTTGAGTGCACAAGCTGTAGAAGCTTAAGATGAAAAACATTTGTAGATATTGTCTATCAAATACATGTGTTTTTTTCTTTCTTTATATTATTTGTTTGACTCAAACCTCCACTGGAAACATTAACAAACCTTGAGCACTGTTGATGATAAAATGATGGGGGTGGGGGGGGGGGTCTAGTAAATTAAGTGACGAATTACATGTCAGTCCATACTTTATAATTGTAAGAATTCCTGTCAAAGACTCAGTCAGAAAGACAATAAAAGGCCAGGGCACAGGAAGCATTATTACATTAGTTTGCATCAACCGTTTAATCATCAGCAGGTTCTGTATTCTGCCTGATCATAATAATGATCCATGTTGAAGGCTTGATTACAGAAATATCGCATTACGATGAAGCACATTTTCTAGTAGCTTCCCAAGTTTAGCTAAGTAGCGTAGCATCATAGGGACAACTTACAGGTTGGTGAACCAGAACAGCTTGCAAGCATACAACTTAACCTGCTAATGCACATCACCACAGCTACCAGTGCTCCTTCCTGACTTGTCTGATCTTCACTGTTTACTATGTGGCATCTATACTCAGGACTACAGGACAACTACACTTCTACCAAAATAATTATAAGAGAGGAAACGATCTGCATAGCTCTGGAAGCTAATGAATGTTACAGAAGCATGGAGTCAAGTCTAGGTTATCTATACCTGCTTATACTTTGCAGCACCACAGAGGACTGGGGTCTATACCAACTAACATTGGCTATTCTTGGCTCATTTGTGGTTTTTGTATATGCTCTGGGTTCTCATATTACCATTGTGAGGCGGGGGGTGGGGGGGGGGGGGGGTGGGCAGAGATTAAATAACAAAGGCAGAGGATGGAGGTTAAAACAATCTCTCTCTGGTTTGTAATGTGAGGTATGACAGGCATATGAAAATGATGGTTTATCACAAATGTGCAATCAGCTTTGGGATCATAACTTGTGTAAAAGCTTTGATTTAAGTTCTGGCTTAATCAGAATCAGAGGCTTTGTCAGCATCCATTTTTAAACTTTAAGAGTGTTATTTTGTGTTCAGAAACATTGCCCCCCCCCCCCCATATTAAAACATTACCATATTAATTAACTAGATAATCAGCTCTTCTTATGTATGAAACGTACGTATCTGCATAGTTCTATTTTGTTCTCAACATTTAGTGTCAGCTTCTAGTGTTTCTCCTGACATTGTAGCCACATCGTACTTTCACCTCTCCCCTTCACTAAGTCAGGTATGTCATGTATAAATGTGTATCAGGGTGTTGTGTGAGTGATGCCATGTGACAGGTAATGTCCTCAGGCTACTAAAGGATTAGCTCTCCTCATACAGCTGCTATCACAAGCCTGTGACCATCAGACCACTGCTAGTCTCATCCTGTCGCTGAGAACTGCTCAAAGTCTGTCTGTATGTGGAATTTGTATGTAGGAGGAATGGGATTTATAAAAATATCCTCGAGAAAAATGATATACAGTATTAATGAAAGAAGGGATCAAAGACTCATATTTTCACAATTCATTAGCTTTTCTTTTTGTATGCTTTGTCAGAATTATTAAAAACCCACCGAGAGGAAAAAAGGCTTAAAGTTTTGGTGTACGATTCAATTTGCATTAAATTATATCCTAGACAACCAATACAAAAAAGGAAAAATAGCATCCATGTTTTTATTGGTATGCTAGCTGTGATGCTCTATGTACAAGAATGTGGCTTTGTCAGTCAAATACTTTGTTCAAATTTGAAACATTGGACAAATATTTGTTCATATATTTGTAGTTTATAGAAGATCCAAGCTTTAAGTAGCAGTTCTCGCACCTTTATTCAGCAGTCTTTCAGCAGACACGTCCCATTACAAATATAAAATGAAGGATTTCTTATTCGCTTTGATAACTGTTGGAAATATTTGAGCTAATGTAAGTACTCAACAACAACAAAAACAAAAGGTTTAGTCCATTTTTAATTAATTAAATTGTTTATTATAAAAATTCTACATATTAGACTTTTATCACTGTCTGCTGGGTAGTGAGAATATAAAGTGGATGTAGCGTCATATATTTTAATGGCCACTAGGGGGCAATTTCTCTAGCTGCAAATGTAAATCGTTTTGTATAGCTACAGAAATATTTCACGGCTGTCACAGAGTGACACTCACGTTTGCATATGTTGGTAACGTGAAGAGTAATATTAATGATGAAGAAGAAGGGTTCCTTTAATGGGAGGGTCACCTGTCAACCCTAATGAACAAGTTAACATGCTGAAGTTAGCAGGCTACTTATTCTAAATCATTTTTTTTGTGTGAGACAAATACAATCCGTGTAATTCTCTGCAAGCAATAGAATCATTGATGAGCCGGCTAAGCAACAGTTTCCACTCTGGTCTCCCCACAAAAAAAAAAAACAGGAAACTTACATTTCTCTACACATACTTTTAAGCAACTCTACAAGCTATTGTAAAACTCAAAACTCAAGAAATCAACAAGCCTCTAACAATGTTTACACAATTCAGCCAAGTTTTATCAAGCTGTCACAAAATTAGAGCAGAATGGAGTTAACATGAAGGGAAACCAGAATTTAAAAAAACAGAAGGGGTTACAGGGATTCAACTAATGCAAAATTAGTCGATTATTTCTCACAGCATGCATATTATGGATACCTGAAAAGAATGGGAGAAGTACAACATTTTTTGAAATTCTAGCATGGAGACAAAAGAGGAACTTTTGTTCTGCATAGAGCTCAAGCAGAGAGGAATGACGCAAAGGTGTACGTATGCCAACCCAGGGAGCCTGAAAACACACACACACACACACACACACACACACACACACACACGTCACGCTGATACAGGTGGAAAGAAAATAACACGTGAGCCACAAAAAAGAAAAAGTACGAAGGAAATGAAGTGCATTTAAAGCATCAGAGCCTATGAAAGCAGTGGCATGAAAATTAGACTTCATGGACTGTTTCCGGGAGCGTTTGCTGTCTGCTGGAAAAATGTAACAGAGAAGCCAAATTAGCCTACAGTGTTTCCACTGCTACCAAACTGGATATAATGGTATTTACAGGTACAGACTGCTGCACACTGATTTCTGGTTGATGAAAATATGCACACACACACACACACACACACACACACACACACACACACAGCCATCAGTGTGTCGATCAATAGCCGGCAGCTCCATATAGTGCAGGTGAAAAGGGCTGGCCAAGAGAAACCCATGGAGACAGGACGACTATTTCTGGACTTCATATTAGTCAACTCTCTCTCCCCAGCGACTGCAATATGAAAGGGAGGCAGAGAACTGGTGCTATGAAAAATGTACAGCATCATTACGAGTGACCAATGAGCCCACAGAGACGGGTGAGAGGGAGGAATAGAGGGGAATATAAACGATCTTTACATGCTATGTCGTCCTGCTGGCCTCTGAGGTATTTCTGTTGTTGACTCATCTGTTCATTTGTGCTCCTTATTTTACCAAAAACAAAGGAAACTTCCACCTCCTACAACCCTGAATCACATCAGAGAGAACACTCATACCATGCGGTCAGGTGGTATAATTTTTCACAGGAGGAGATAACGACTGAAAGGCATTGTTTACATGAATGACTCGCTGGAGATGTGTGTTCTGAGAGTGTATTGCAGTTTTGTGTGCCAGTGTCATCCTGTACAAGTCCGGCCTGTGTCTTTGACCATGGCTTTTGTTCAAGCTTCACTTGAAAGTCTATGGCTGGTTTTCTATTGTGAAGCAAAAGCAGCAGGAAATGTTCAATTGGAAAAAACTCATAACGTAAAAATAAAATAGTTTTTTCAGAGCTAAAAAAGAAAGAAAGGAAAACGCACGGACAACTTAGTATAGATAGCATTTAAAAATTCAAGGGAACACTTTCTACAAAATGACAGCTACCAAAAAAAAAGGTACCATTATGCAGGTTTTTTAATGAGGAAGAGGAAGACAGACGTATATGTTTTTCTAGGCTGCAAGTTTGTGGACACGTGTCTAAGATTGACTAAAGACTTAATATTTGTCTTACACTTCCTTCTTTACACATTATGCTGGGCTGTCTGGAAGAGAATTGTCCCCACTTATTTAGTCCAAAAACTCAATCCAAAAAACGCACTCATCAACTTTTTGGGTGCTGAATCCTTCACCAAAAAACTGTATTAAAGGTTTTTGAGGACAGCACACCAAAATCTTGTATTTCCACAAATAAATTTGTGCTCACCCTGGTCTTCTCCTCTAATCACAACGGGCCGCATTCACAAAGCCTCCTAAGTACGAAGAGTTGCTCCTAGTGAGAAAATCAGGACATTTTATAAGAATAGATCCTTGTGAAGACAAAAGTTATTCACAAAGCATCTTAGCCCTTTAGAGAGTGTTAGTAGTTACTGTTAAGAGTAGTAACTTTTAACAGGCTTGAGAGTTTCTCAAGCTGAGGAGAAAACAGAGAAATGTTCTCCAAACACTACATGAAGAATATTTTTGACTCAGAGTTGGGCAGAACAGACAAAAAAATATTGATGTAGACATTTCAATCCATCTCTGACTTTTTCAGTACAATGTGAGACATGCATGTTGAGTTTGTCTACGAGTGGTTACCATCACAGGTGCTTCCAATCACTAATTAAAGCTCTTTACCTTCTGATGTAACGATCAGCATGTGAAGAAGCTGCTGCACAAGTGGACATGTGATTTCAAACATCTGGAAGGCTGTGAACTTTTAAAGTACGTCTTACAAATGATCACACAGATGCTAATGATGCCTTGCTCAGAGTTGCTCTGAGAATGTTCCTAAATCACTGCTAGGCTAAGACTCCTTGCTAGGACTTTTTAAGCTAAGTTAGGAACTCTCTGAGAGGATTATCAGATTGTTTGTTAATACAGGCCCAGGCCTGAACCTGGAGAGATCAGCCATGAGTTTCTTAGCTGGAAGACAAAGCGTCAGAGTGACAGCACACAGCCTGCATTGACATTTGTAAAGCACATCCAGTACTGTTAGCTGTAATGTCAGGCAGATATACTGCACATGAGGACACTATATTCACCAACAAAAAATGTCCGGAGCAGTAGGGAGAGGCTATAAACCTTTGCTACTTCAGGACTGTGTAAACAGAAAGGAAGACGTTAGTAACTGTATTTTATCATGAGCCACTGGATTACCAGTGGGGTGCAATCAAACCAAAGATAAATCTTTATTATATTTTGTGTTTTTCCTTCTTGCTGAGTTGACAACTGGACTGAGGCCACCTAAACAGCAGGATATGCCACAGGAGGTTTGTATTCAAGCATACATTCAAAATCAAACTGCTTTTAAATCCACCTCTGAAGTTATTTACAAAGCAATCTCTCAATCTGATTAGATGACGTATCCTATTATTTTGGTATCAAGATTGGTTGTAACCATGGTGACAACCGTGCACACACATGTGTTGGAAACTGAAAAGGAGGGAAATGAGAACTTGTTAGCTTGTATCTTAAATTATATATATATATATATAAATAAACACACACATATATAATAAACTGACCAATCACAGAGGGGCGTCACAGCCCATTTATTTTCATGCTAACAGACTTGGTTGATTTACAAGAATTCAATGTGATCGGACCAGAACTAAAAGGCAGCAAGGGATAATTTCATTTCTTGGCTATGATAAAATGAGTAGGCTATATATATGGATTCTGCATTATCTTATCCCCTGGTTATTGTTTTCAAAACCAGTCGATTTTTCCAGTAGTGTGTCAGCGGGCAATAATTGGCTGTATGCAGGAAAACGGTCCACTTGAAGAGCAAAAGGAGCGAAACGCATTCTGCTATTATGTCATCCTGGATCCTATGGACAGTCATCTGATGACAATTAGCTTTATTTAATTATTTATTCAATAATCATTTAATGTTTTTAAATATATATCTGCATGTAAATACAGAATAAATCCATTTTTAGGTGTCGCTTTTCAACACCAACTCCATTCCTGCTGCACTGAAAAGGGTTTGAACATGTTTGTCAGAAATGTTGCAATGTTTTCTGATTAAACAAGAAAGGGATGGCAAACTCAAGACAATGGATTCTCATGACAACAGTGGTACATGCATGTATTTGTGGGCTTCTCATGCTGTTCTCACGAGACTCTGTTATGCTTATAATAGTTTAAGAAATGACTTTTTTTTATATTCCTTAATGCATGTGACATACACATACACAGTTTACAGAAAACTCGTATCCTGGAAGTGCTGTGCTTTGATTACTGCTTGAAAGCTACTGAGAAAGGCAGTCACATTAAAAATACTATATGATTGCAGAAGTCAGATCATGTGTGCGTGTGTGTGGTTATTTTGAAAACGGCATCAACCTTTTCTTCAGTATTTAAGATTCTAAGAAGAAGAAGTTGTATGTCATGAGGCTATAGAAAGAGTCATGGTGTTCACAACAGATTTGCACTGTTCCAGGTTATGGCCATTGTTGCTGAAGGCTTCAAATTAGCCGATTGCTGCAGCAGGTCTAAATATGCCCGCAGAAAAGAAACACAATGGGATCCATACAATTTGCGTTTTCATGGCTTCAATTTGGTCATTGATTTGAGACCTGCTGTATTTGTTTGCCTGTATTCGCCTCACAATTACAAATTCAGGAAGCTTGAAGCAAGCCAATCCCTTAGAAGGGTAACTGTAGTTAATTCTGCACAGGCTGTGAAACTAATAAGCACAACAGCGTAGCAGATGTGAAATATGTCATTAACATTTGAACAAGAGACTGGGAAGGTCAGCTGCAGATGATGAGTATGCACCTAATTTCCTGACTAACAGGAGTGCACACAGGCTCTTATGATTCAAGCTCACACCTTGATTCTCTGTCGACTTCTACACTCAATTGTAAGCTCCTAAATCTTTACTCCGAGCACTTTCTGAAGTAGAAGTTGTTAGCAATTCTACCATACTGAGACCATAATGTCCATTATCTAAACTTAAAAAAAGACTCTCAATTAGCATTGAGTTTGTAAATGTTTAACATTTACTAAAGCTCAGACAACAAGAAGCTCAAAGAAGTGATGAAACATCTATTTTACTTGAATGATTGAAATTTTAAATGAACGGCAGCTTGTTATTGTTGATCAGGTAACATTGACTGATCAGAAATGCCCAAAAACTTCTGTTTCCACTTTTCACACCCATGAAATTATATGTTTTTTCAGTCTTTTTAGTATTTTCAAACAATGAGCTTCAGTGTTCCATAACTATCCTTTACAGTACACTTTATACTAGAGATGAACTGATTGGGAAAATCAGGGCCGATTCCAATACCGATGTGTGAAATAACAATTTAGCCGATTCCCGACTCCAATTACGATGTTTGTTTCATGACTTCTTTTGGTGTAAGAATCCTACAATGCTGACATTTTCTCCCATGTTTGACGAAGATAACAAGTCATAGTTTGTTCAACAGGTGACTTCATCTGCCCATTAATACAGTATACATCTTCCCTGAATCAGTAGTTAGGTGTGCTAGACGTCAGCATTAAGTTGATTTGGCACAACAAATAACATCGACTACTGATATCGGCTGATGCCAGATCATTGACCAATGTGCCGATGTCTGTAAGCAGGGTCAATATTGGCCAATACCAATTTTGAACCGATGCATCGGTGCATCCCTACTGTACACACATATATCCGTTTGTGTGTGTGTTTGTGGATCATGTATCATGCACTTTCTGTACATGCATGATTTCTGTTTTTTTTATGGATGTGGTTTTCATTCATTTCTGTTGGTGATAAATTCTTTACATAATAAGTGTTAGCGTTTTTATTTTTATTAAACCTGCACTGAAATTAAGCCTGTTTGAATTTCAACCTAAATATTACGAATTACATCCAAAGAAACTCAAACTTTACTCAAAGAAACATTGAGGAAACACTTCAGACATGCAAGAACCACCCACACAGTTTGACTAACTTACTGACAAATTCAGTGCAGAAACATCAAATTAAAGAGAGAAACACCAACAAGAGCGTCAAAATATGAATTGAGAATTGTAGCGATTCTTTTTCAAACCCTACAGTTTTTTGATTAGAGCAAATTTATAAAACAACCTCAGCCAGGCTGGGCTAAGACTTGTGAAATAGTTTTCGATCAAAGTGGATTTCAACTTAAAATTAGAATGAAAACGACAATGTGAAAAACAAAACAACAACATAAACACAGACAGCAGGTTGAAGTCAAACTCTAAGAAGCAGAGGCTGGGTGACTGTTTTGTCTCTTTCTTCTCCAGGTTTAAAACAGATTAAATCCATACAGACTCAAAAAAATCTAGGTTAACTCACTTAAATACACATTCATGTTCTTGTCATAAAGGTTTTTCCCCCTACAATTTCAAAACATGCCGTGTTAAATGATGTGTTAGAGGACCATGAGTAAAGACCGGTACAGTCAAGGTGCAGTGTGTCTGTGGAGTTGATTCTAAAAGACAGGGAGACAGACATAGGGGAGAAGAGAATTTAAAAACATTCGTTGAAGCAGCTGAAGAGCAGGAAGTGTAGCCCAATAAGCAGAGCAGCTAGAGGGAACAAATCACATCACTGTTATAGTTCATGAACATCCTTTAGTTCTATATTTTCTGCATTCCTCTTAACCGTGTGCTGTGCAATACACTAGCTAACAATGAGAACACACATTCAGTTGTTTGTTCTGAGTGTTCATGTTTGTAGCTGTCAAAGACCAGAATCATGTGGTTTAGACACCAGCACTGTGTGGCATGGTGATAGATTTGTTGCTTGGATTTGGCCTTTGGGGTTATGTATGTTTGTTTGTTTTGTGTCAATTCCAAGCTTTATAAAACAGAAGTAATGTGTCTCATAAGTCTGCATATAAGAGACTCAAAGGACACCAAGCCAAAGAAAAGTGTCATCAAGAACTTATTACTTTTATTTTATAAGACAAAAAACTTGCTCTCCAGAATAAATCTTATTATACTCCCTAAATATTTCTCATGCTTGATAAATCAAAAACAAAAAAAAGCCGATATGCGTAACTTGAGATGCCACAAAATGAAAGACAATACACTGTTGTTAATCACAATTATTAAATATTCCTCCTGTGTACTTTTTAAATCTTTTAAATACTTAAAACTAAAACTAAAAACAAAGCAACTAGTAGCATGTTGCCACACAGCCCAAATAGTTGATTTAGGATTTGTTTTTAATCAGATTTCAAGTGGGGCACAGAGCACTTGTATTGTTCCTTTATGGTTTTGACTGATGCAGAAGGTTGAGTGGTGAACGTTTATACTGTAATGTGACATTGGGACTTCATAGAAGCAGCATGGATAAAAACCATGGAGAAATTAATTTACTTACACCTCCAGCACAAATGACTCTGTCCAATACTACAGGGATGTATCAGGTAAAGGTTGGCAAGTAATTGAAAAAAAACATGGCTGAAAAGCTGAGGAGCAGCATGTGGGTGGTATCTGCTATTTATTTGTATGCATTCAAAAGGCAACTAAAAGGATTTGTTAGATCTAAAATATGAAAAGAGAACATTTGTGACACATGTAAAGTGTATACTCACATCGATCTTTTTGTAAATGTTTTCTAGTTTTATTTCAAAGCCTTTCTACACTGTTTATGGCAGACGATAATGGATCAAATGACTTAGTTATGAAATCTCAGTATTACACAAGATATGATGAATGTCCATTAACTGGAAATTAATAAAGGGTGTAGTCTTTTTCAAGATAGAAACCCAAAGGAGGGTTAGCCAATATTTAAATCATTATACATTGGATTGCCAAGAAAGTCATGGCGATAAATCTTCAAGAATCTGATGACTTTTGTGTATTTCAGGTAAAAGTCCTGACAAGTACAGGTCGAATTGGCATAAAATTTGGTTAGATTTGCTGTAAGTCCATCTCCTCCCCAAGGATGAAGTGTTGTGACTTTGATGAGATCTAAACTGTTCATTTAGTAGTCTTACATGGTTCAAAATGTCCATTCTTATTAACAACAATGTGCATGTTAAACACAAATCTCAAATTGCATGGAGAACAGTTTGCCTGCTTAACATCCGCATGTTAACATTGCCACTGTTGTTTGCATAAAGCACTGCTGTACACAAATGAAGCCTCACAGAGCGTTCGACATTTTAGATTTTAAGACTTGTACAACCAGAAAAGGATAACTTCCCAACTGTTTATGCCTAAAGGTCTCAGTTTTGTGTGGTTTTAGTTGTTTTATAGGGTGTAAAAACCCTTAAAAACACTATTTAAAGACTTGTAAATTAAAAAAAGAATAAAAAGGGATAATGGTGTTGGATGAAGTGTGATAAGTCAACTGAAAACAGACTGAACGTGATAGCTTGGGTGCTAACTACCTGTACATCCATAAAGAATAAACTAAGAGCACAATAAACCGTCATCATTTTAACATAAGTTATTTCCTCCTCCTCCTCTGTCAATAAGCCTGCCTCTCCCTGAATACTGCCACAGAATTGCTTTTGTCTGGTCATTGTTTCTTCTCATCAATCTAACTGTTCGAGGCCTGTGGTTTTATTTGGGCGAGCAGCCCAGCTTGGGCAGTGATCAGCAGATTTCCAGTAAGAAATCATCTGCTCTCTGAAGTGATTTCATATCTAATTGCCTTTATTGACTTGGCAGCTCCAATCTGGTGGCCGCCCATATTGGCTTACAGAGCAGAACCGTCAGGCACTAAAGCGAAGGAGGAAGAAAAAACAGATGGATTCGCTGGTGTCATCAGCACTGCTGGCAAGTTGGACTATCAGATTTGAGGGTTTCCGGATGTTTGACATTTTTACTGCTGACTGTTTAAACTCTTGGCACCTCCCACTATCCTGAAGTTATTAATTGCAAACTTTCTACATGGAATGCTTGCATTGGATCTTTCATATTTAAATGTTACAGTATTAAAAGTTAAGCTGTTTTCACTGCAGCTTTCTTCCAAAACATGTATAGTGTCTAATCGCTAAAAGACTTTGAGTAGAAGAATGTGGAAATTTACTGAATTTATAATCAAATTAATGGGCTTCTACATATTACAAGAATCATGTAAAGTATCAGTGAGGAACCTAACCCATAAAAAGCTTTGTTGTGTGGTAAATGTAGAGAAAACTTTGAAACTATATTTATCAAAAAGTCCTCATGAAAGTACACGCGAAGAGCCCTTGTTTTCTTATTTACTCATACATTGATCTATTTGTTTGTTTGCTCTGTTTTCAAGACCCAAAAACACGGATCTCACCCAGCAGACCAAGCGGTAATCAATCGAGTTCCCCCCACTCTTGAATTCGGATGAGAGTCTATGTTAAGGAAATGATGTAGATAATTAAGCACCAGACACTGGAGAGGGTCAGTTTCAATAAACCTGTGCGGCAGCTCGACATTATCTGAGGAGAGCAGGCATCAGCTAACCCTGAATGGAGGATATAATTAACCACAGCAACAATGGTCATCAAATCCTGATGGAGAACTTCTCAGTATCATTATAATTATCAGTGCATGAAAACATAAAGCGCAGAGGACAGCACGCTTGTGATTGTGACTGCAATTTTAAAAAGTTGTATTAAATAAAAATATTTGAACTTGAAATACTTTAGGGGGAAAACAGGACAGTGGATAGAGCTGGAAATCAGAGAGAGAGAGAGTGAGTGGGCAATGACATGCGGGAAAGAAGCCACAGGTTGGAATGGAACCCGGGCCACCACCGGAGGACTATGGCCTCCGTACATGGAGCGCTCACACTAACCCACTATGCTACTGGCGCCCCCAGTGATTCAATCATGTTAACACCACTTAAAAAAAAGAGCACTGTGATCATTTTGACAGATACAGTTATTGGAATATCATCTAGGATTATTAGGAGTGATCATATTAACATATATATTTTTGTTTGATTGTGTAAGAAAAAACATGATGATGATTTTACATCTGTTAGGGCATGGACCAAAAAACATTTATTTACTTCAGTAGACCCAGATTTGTAAACTAGGGCATCTTTGCAACACCACAGTGATTCATACAATGCATTTGTTACTATGAATGTACAGTATATTGAAAATGGCCATAATGTGATTTTGATCATTTAATTTATTTTGCATCCCTACAATGACCGTCCCCCCGTCCCCTGTATCCAGTCAATAGGGATGTTTTCATCTCCTTCATTCACTTCCAATTACAGAATGGGTAGCTGGGCCAGCTGTATTATTTTTCTTTGTTGTATTAGGCTCGCTGCTTTTCTTAATTATGAATCATAAAAGTGATTTATAATGGAAAAAGTCATACAACTTCACACACTCAGAGAAACAGATTCAATCACACACACACAGTTGCTGCCAGAGAAGCAGAGTTGAAAGGACAATTCTTGGCCGGCAAATGTTGTTTTTCAGCAATTACTTTATGATTGATGGAATAAAAAATGTTTTTCTTATTTCTGTTAATGCTTCCCAACACTTTTGTCATTGTTCTTCTCTTCCAACAGGAGGACATGGAAAAAACATTACAAAAGAGACACAATCACACAACCTCCCACTGTGTTACAAACACACGCACACAGTTTATCTACAGGCCGCACTGAGCCTTGTCATTGCACTGAGGAACATCTGTGTCACTGTTGTGGTAAAAGCTATGGTAATAATTCCATCCTCTTCCATATTTTTTCCTCCGAGCTCCCATAAATAAAATGATCACACTATAAAATGCAGATTGCATGAGTCGCAGCAGCATTGTGTTCTTCCACCACCAACTGAAATATTTACAATCCCTTAACCAAACGTACTTTCTTTTATTTCATAATAAAATGTCAAAGCTAGCTTTCTTTAGGCATTTGTCAGATGTTAGGTAACTGATTAAACTTGTGATGGAAAAGAAGGAACTTTAGCCAATGTTATAAAACATCCAAATGTAAAATCCCTTCCAGATTTTAACTAGATCGTTTTCCATTTAAAACACA
This sequence comes from Labrus bergylta, assembly GCF_963930695.1. Taxonomy (NCBI): domain Eukaryota; kingdom Metazoa; phylum Chordata; class Actinopteri; order Labriformes; family Labridae; genus Labrus; species Labrus bergylta. Next base: position 16,291,347 of record NC_089204.1, on the reverse strand, counting down.
ATTATATTCAAGCATTACCTTAATATCATAGTATTTAATTAGTCTGTGTTCTACTGTAGATGCTACATTGTTAACACTTAATTTAGCAGACCCTTTCTAAAAGACGGCCATACATCTTAGAGTAAGTAACAAGCAAAGACAGAAAGGAGGAAACAATGTCATTAAGTGCCAACAAACAAGTTCAATCGGACCAAGGTGCTGAGAGGCATTCATCATGAATACATCAACCCCATCCTCACTATCAGAGTCCTCATCACCATGTGAAGGTAGGACCAGGCACCTTGCATTGGCAGAATGTAGTGGGTGACTCAGATCGTATCTATCTCATCTCGTTGAACCAGGGCCAGGTCTGGAGCAGTTTCTTGTGTTCAGTGCCTGTCCTAATATCTTTAACAGTCCACTATCAATGCACCATTTACCTCAGAAAGCCTGACTATAATCTTAATTTTCATCTCTCT